>NW_027193777.1:0-280796 GCF_032444005.1 Ranitomeya imitator | reverse complement strand
AACGATGACTGGTTAAAATTTTTGGTGGTTTCTTGTTCAGTCCATAGGCCTACATCATGTGGCAAACCGGTGAGCATGTGGCTCTATTAGTATAGGAGATACCTGAAAACATATCACACTTTTCATCATAGTGCTTTTACCAATGCATAAAATGCATGGAGAAGTCATTTCGAATGACTGGTCCTCAGTGTTGTGAGAACGATGACTGGTTAAAATTTTTGGTGGTTTCTTGTTCAGTCCATAGGCCTACATCATGTGGCAAACCGGTGAGCATGTGGCTCTATTAGTATAGGAGATACCTGAAAACATATCACACTTTTCATCATAGTGCTTTTACCAATGCATAAAATGCATGGAGAAGTCATTTCGAATGACTGGTCCTCAGTGTTGTGAGAACGATGACTGGTTAAAATTTTTGGTGGTTTCTTGTTCAGTCCATAGGCCTACATCATGTGGCAAACCGGTGAGCATGTGGCTCTATTAGTATAGGAGATACCTGAAAACATATCACACTTTTCATCATAGTGCTTTTACCAATGCATAAAATGCATGGAGAAGTCATTTCGAATGACTGGTCCTCAGTGTTGTGAGAACGATGACTGGTTAAAATTTTTGGTGGTTTCTTGTTCAGTCCATAGGCCTACATCATGTGGCAAACCGGTGAGCATGTGGCTCTATTAGTATAGGAGATACCTGAAAACATATCACACTTTTCATCATAGTGCTTTTACCAATGCATAAAATGCATGGAGAAGTCATTTCGA
The DNA here is from genome assembly GCF_032444005.1 of Ranitomeya imitator. Taxonomy (NCBI): domain Eukaryota; kingdom Metazoa; phylum Chordata; class Amphibia; order Anura; family Dendrobatidae; genus Ranitomeya; species Ranitomeya imitator. The sequence continues at coordinate 280,032 of NW_027193777.1, read as the reverse complement.
ATGACTGGTCCTCAGTGTTGTGAGAACGATGACTGGTTAAAATTTTTGGTGGTTTCTTGTTCAGTCCATAGGCCTACATCATGTGGCAAACCGGTGAGCATGTGGCTCTATTAGTATAGGAGATACCTGAAAACATATCACACTTTTCATCATAGTGCTTTTACCAATGCATAAAATGCATGGAGAAGTCATTTCGAATGACTGGTCCTCAGTGTTGTGAGAACGATGACTGGTTAAAATTTTTGGTGGTTTCTTGTTCAGTCCATAGGCCTACATCATGTGGCAAACCGGTGAGCATGTGGCTCTATTAGTATAGGAGATACCTGAAAACATATCACACTTTTCATCATAGTGCTTTTACCAATGCATAAAATGCATGGAGAAGTCATTTCGAATGACTGGTCCTCAGTGTTGTGAGAACGATGACTGGTTAAAATTTTTGGTGGTTTCTTGTTCAGTCCATAGGCCTACATCATGTGGCAAACCGGTGAGCATGTGGCTCTATTAGTATAGGAGATACCTGAAAACATATCACACTTTTCATCATAGTGCTTTTACCAATGCATAAAATGCATGGAGAAGTCATTTCGAATGACTGGTCCTCAGTGTTGTGAGAACGATGACTGGTTAAAATTTTTGGTGGTTTCTTGTTCAGTCCATAGGCCTACATCATGTGGCAAACCGGTGAGCATGTGGCTCTATTAGTATAGGAGATACCTGAAAACATATCACACTTTTCATCATAGTGCTTTTACCAATGCATAAAATGCATGGAGAAGTCATTTCGAATGACTGGTCCTCAGTGTTGTGAGAACGATGACTGGTTAAAATTTTTGGTGGTTTCTTGTTCAGTCCATAGGCCTACATCATGTGGCAAACCGGTGAGCATGTGGCTCTATTAGTATAGGAGATACCTGAAAACATATCACACTTTTCATCATAGTGCTTTTACCAATGCATAAAATGCATGGAGAAGTCATTTCGAATGACTGGTCCTCAGTGTTGTGAGAACGATGACTGGTTAAAATTTTTGGTGGTTTCTTGTTCAGTCCATAGGCCTACATCATGTGGCAAACCGGTGAGCATGTGGCTCTATTAGTATAGGAGATACCTGAAAACATATCACACTTTTCATCATAGTGCTTTTACCAATGCATAAAATGCATGGAGAAGTCATTTCGAATGACTGGTCCTCAGTGTTGTGAGAACGATGACTGGTTAAAATTTTTGGTGGTTTCTTGTTCAGTCCATAGGCCTACATCATGTGGCAAACCGGTGAGCATGTGGCTCTATTAGTATAGGAGATACCTGAAAACATATCACACTTTTCATCATAGTGCTTTTACCAATGCATAAAATGCATGGAGAAGTCATTTCGAATGACTGGTCCTCAGTGTTGTGAGAACGATGACTGGTTAAAATTTTTGGTGGTTTCTTGTTCAGTCCATAGGCCTACATCATGTGGCAAACCGGTGAGCATGTGGCTCTATTAGTATAGGAGATACCTGAAAACATATCACACTTTTCATCATAGTGCTTTTACCAATGCATAAAATGCATGGAGAAGTCATTTCGAATGACTGGTCCTCAGTGTTGTGAGAACGATGACTGGTTAAAATTTTTGGTGGTTTCTTGTTCAGTCCATAGGCCTACATCATGTGGCAAACCGGTGAGCATGTGGCTCTATTAGTATAGGAGATACCTGAAAACATATCACACTTTTCATCATAGTGCTTTTACCAATGCATAAAATGCATGGAGAAGTCATTTCGAATGACTGGTCCTCAGTGTTGTGAGAACGATGACTGGTTAAAATTTTTGGTGGTTTCTTGTTCAGTCCATAGGCCTACATCATGTGGCAAACCGGTGAGCATGTGGCTCTATTAGTATAGGAGATACCTGAAAACATATCACACTTTTCATCATAGTGCTTTTACCAATGCATAAAATGCATGGAGAAGTCATTTCGAATGACTGGTCCTCAGTGTTGTGAGAACGATGACTGGTTAAAATTTTTGGTGGTTTCTTGTTCAGTCCATAGGCCTACATCATGTGGCAAACCGGTGAGCATGTGGCTCTATTAGTATAGGAGATACCTGAAAACATATCACACTTTTCATCATAGTGCTTTTACCAATGCATAAAATGCATGGAGAAGTCATTTCGAATGACTGGTCCTCAGTGTTGTGAGAACGATGACTGGTTAAAATTTTTGGTGGTTTCTTGTTCAGTCCATAGGCCTACATCATGTGGCAAACCGGTGAGCATGTGGCTCTATTAGTATAGGAGATACCTGAAAACATATCACACTTTTCATCATAGTGCTTTTACCAATGCATAAAATGCATGGAGAAGTCATTTCGAATGACTGGTCCTCAGTGTTGTGAGAACGATGACTGGTTAAAATTTTTGGTGGTTTCTTGTTCAGTCCATAGGCCTACATCATGTGGCAAACCGGTGAGCATGTGGCTCTATTAGTATAGGAGATACCTGAAAACATATCACACTTTTCATCATAGTGCTTTTACCAATGCATAAAATGCATGGAGAAGTCATTTCGAATGACTGGTCCTCAGTGTTGTGAGAACGATGACTGGTTAAAATTTTTGGTGGTTTCTTGTTCAGTCCATAGGCCTACATCATGTGGCAAACCGGTGAGCATGTGGCTCTATTAGTATAGGAGATACCTGAAAACATATCACACTTTTCATCATAGTGCTTTTACCAATGCATAAAATGCATGGAGAAGTCATTTCGAATGACTGGTCCTCAGTGTTGTGAGAACGATGACTGGTTAAAATTTTTGGTGGTTTCTTGTTCAGTCCATAGGCCTACATCATGTGGCAAACCGGTGAGCATGTGGCTCTATTAGTATAGGAGATACCTGAAAACATATCACACTTTTCATCATAGTGCTTTTACCAATGCATAAAATGCATGGAGAAGTCATTTCGAATGACTGGTCCTCAGTGTTGTGAGAACGATGACTGGTTAAAATTTTTGGTGGTTTCTTGTTCAGTCCATAGGCCTACATCATGTGGCAAACCGGTGAGCATGTGGCTCTATTAGTATAGGAGATACCTGAAAACATATCACACTTTTCATCATAGTGCTTTTACCAATGCATAAAATGCATGGAGAAGTCATTTCGAATGACTGGTCCTCAGTGTTGTGAGAACGATGACTGGTTAAAATTTTTGGTGGTTTCTTGTTCAGTCCATAGGCCTACATCATGTGGCAAACCGGTGAGCATGTGGCTCTATTAGTATAGGAGATACCTGAAAACATATCACACTTTTCATCATAGTGCTTTTACCAATGCATAAAATGCATGGAGAAGTCATTTCGAATGACTGGTCCTCAGTGTTGTGAGAACGATGACTGGTTAAAATTTTTGGTGGTTTCTTGTTCAGTCCATAGGCCTACATCATGTGGCAAACCGGTGAGCATGTGGCTCTATTAGTATAGGAGATACCTGAAAACATATCACACTTTTCATCATAGTGCTTTTACCAATGCATAAAATGCATGGAGAAGTCATTTCGAATGACTGGTCCTCAGTGTTGTGAGAACGATGACTGGTTAAAATTTTTGGTGGTTTCTTGTTCAGTCCATAGGCCTACATCATGTGGCAAACCGGTGAGCATGTGGCTCTATTAGTATAGGAGATACCTGAAAACATATCACACTTTTCATCATAGTGCTTTTACCAATGCATAAAATGCATGGAGAAGTCATTTCGAATGACTGGTCCTCAGTGTTGTGAGAACGATGACTGGTTAAAATTTTTGGTGGTTTCTTGTTCAGTCCATAGGCCTACATCATGTGGCAAACCGGTGAGCATGTGGCTCTATTAGTATAGGAGATACCTGAAAACATATCACACTTTTCATCATAGTGCTTTTACCAATGCATAAAATGCATGGAGAAGTCATTTCGAATGACTGGTCCTCAGTGTTGTGAGAACGATGACTGGTTAAAATTTTTGGTGGTTTCTTGTTCAGTCCATAGGCCTACATCATGTGGCAAACCGGTGAGCATGTGGCTCTATTAGTATAGGAGATACCTGAAAACATATCACACTTTTCATCATAGTGCTTTTACCAATGCATAAAATGCATGGAGAAGTCATTTCGAATGACTGGTCCTCAGTGTTGTGAGAACGATGACTGGTTAAAATTTTTGGTGGTTTCTTGTTCAGTCCATAGGCCTACATCATGTGGCAAACCGGTGAGCATGTGGCTCTATTAGTATAGGAGATACCTGAAAACATATCACACTTTTCATCATAGTGCTTTTACCAATGCATAAAATGCATGGAGAAGTCATTTCGAATGACTGGTCCTCAGTGTTGTGAGAACGATGACTGGTTAAAATTTTTGGTGGTTTCTTGTTCAGTCCATAGGCCTACATCATGTGGCAAACCGGTGAGCATGTGGCTCTATTAGTATAGGAGATACCTGAAAACATATCACACTTTTCATCATAGTGCTTTTACCAATGCATAAAATGCATGGAGAAGTCATTTCGAATGACTGGTCCTCAGTGTTGTGAGAACGATGACTGGTTAAAATTTTTGGTGGTTTCTTGTTCAGTCCATAGGCCTACATCATGTGGCAAACCGGTGAGCATGTGGCTCTATTAGTATAGGAGATACCTGAAAACATATCACACTTTTCATCATAGTGCTTTTACCAATGCATAAAATGCATGGAGAAGTCATTTCGAATGACTGGTCCTCAGTGTTGTGAGAACGATGACTGGTTAAAATTTTTGGTGGTTTCTTGTTCAGTCCATAGGCCTACATCATGTGGCAAACCGGTGAGCATGTGGCTCTATTAGTATAGGAGATACCTGAAAACATATCACACTTTTCATCATAGTGCTTTTACCAATGCATAAAATGCATGGAGAAGTCATTTCGAATGACTGGTCCTCAGTGTTGTGAGAACGATGACTGGTTAAAATTTTTGGTGGTTTCTTGTTCAGTCCATAGGCCTACATCATGTGGCAAACCGGTGAGCATGTGGCTCTATTAGTATAGGAGATACCTGAAAACATATCACACTTTTCATCATAGTGCTTTTACCAATGCATAAAATGCATGGAGAAGTCATTTCGAATGACTGGTCCTCAGTGTTGTGAGAACGATGACTGGTTAAAATTTTTGGTGGTTTCTTGTTCAGTCCATAGGCCTACATCATGTGGCAAACCGGTGAGCATGTGGCTCTATTAGTATAGGAGATACCTGAAAACATATCACACTTTTCATCATAGTGCTTTTACCAATGCATAAAATGCATGGAGAAGTCATTTCGAATGACTGGTCCTCAGTGTTGTGAGAACGATGACTGGTTAAAATTTTTGGTGGTTTCTTGTTCAGTCCATAGGCCTACATCATGTGGCAAACCGGTGAGCATGTGGCTCTATTAGTATAGGAGATACCTGAAAACATATCACACTTTTCATCATAGTGCTTTTACCAATGCATAAAATGCATGGAGAAGTCATTTCGAATGACTGGTCCTCAGTGTTGTGAGAACGATGACTGGTTAAAATTTTTGGTGGTTTCTTGTTCAGTCCATAGGCCTACATCATGTGGCAAACCGGTGAGCATGTGGCTCTATTAGTATAGGAGATACCTGAAAACATATCACACTTTTCATCATAGTGCTTTTACCAATGCATAAAATGCATGGAGAAGTCATTTCGAATGACTGGTCCTCAGTGTTGTGAGAACGATGACTGGTTAAAATTTTTGGTGGTTTCTTGTTCAGTCCATAGGCCTACATCATGTGGCAAACCGGTGAGCATGTGGCTCTATTAGTATAGGAGATACCTGAAAACATATCACACTTTTCATCATAGTGCTTTTACCAATGCATAAAATGCATGGAGAAGTCATTTCGAATGACTGGTCCTCAGTGTTGTGAGAACGATGACTGGTTAAAATTTTTGGTGGTTTCTTGTTCAGTCCATAGGCCTACATCATGTGGCAAACCGGTGAGCATGTGGCTCTATTAGTATAGGAGATACCTGAAAACATATCACACTTTTCATCATAGTGCTTTTACCAATGCATAAAATGCATGGAGAAGTCATTTCGAATGACTGGTCCTCAGTGTTGTGAGAACGATGACTGGTTAAAATTTTTGGTGGTTTCTTGTTCAGTCCATAGGCCTACATCATGTGGCAAACCGGTGAGCATGTGGCTCTATTAGTATAGGAGATACCTGAAAACATATCACACTTTTCATCATAGTGCTTTTACCAATGCATAAAATGCATGGAGAAGTCATTTCGAATGACTGGTCCTCAGTGTTGTGAGAACGATGACTGGTTAAAATTTTTGGTGGTTTCTTGTTCAGTCCATAGGCCTACATCATGTGGCAAACCGGTGAGCATGTGGCTCTATTAGTATAGGAGATACCTGAAAACATATCACACTTTTCATCATAGTGCTTTTACCAATGCATAAAATGCATGGAGAAGTCATTTCGAATGACTGGTCCTCAGTGTTGTGAGAACGATGACTGGTTAAAATTTTTGGTGGTTTCTTGTTCAGTCCATAGGCCTACATCATGTGGCAAACCGGTGAGCATGTGGCTCTATTAGTATAGGAGATACCTGAAAACATATCACACTTTTCATCATAGTGCTTTTACCAATGCATAAAATGCATGGAGAAGTCATTTCGAATGACTGGTCCTCAGTGTTGTGAGAACGATGACTGGTTAAAATTTTTGGTGGTTTCTTGTTCAGTCCATAGGCCTACATCATGTGGCAAACCGGTGAGCATGTGGCTCTATTAGTATAGGAGATACCTGAAAACATATCACACTTTTCATCATAGTGCTTTTACCAATGCATAAAATGCATGGAGAAGTCATTTCGAATGACTGGTCCTCAGTGTTGTGAGAACGATGACTGGTTAAAATTTTTGGTGGTTTCTTGTTCAGTCCATAGGCCTACATCATGTGGCAAACCGGTGAGCATGTGGCTCTATTAGTATAGGAGATACCTGAAAACATATCACACTTTTCATCATAGTGCTTTTACCAATGCATAAAATGCATGGAGAAGTCATTTCGAATGACTGGTCCTCAGTGTTGTGAGAACGATGACTGGTTAAAATTTTTGGTGGTTTCTTGTTCAGTCCATAGGCCTACATCATGTGGCAAACCGGTGAGCATGTGGCTCTATTAGTATAGGAGATACCTGAAAACATATCACACTTTTCATCATAGTGCTTTTACCAATGCATAAAATGCATGGAGAAGTCATTTCGAATGACTGGTCCTCAGTGTTGTGAGAACGATGACTGGTTAAAATTTTTGGTGGTTTCTTGTTCAGTCCATAGGCCTACATCATGTGGCAAACCGGTGAGCATGTGGCTCTATTAGTATAGGAGATACCTGAAAACATATCACACTTTTCATCATAGTGCTTTTACCAATGCATAAAATGCATGGAGAAGTCATTTCGAATGACTGGTCCTCAGTGTTGTGAGAACGATGACTGGTTAAAATTTTTGGTGGTTTCTTGTTCAGTCCATAGGCCTACATCATGTGGCAAACCGGTGAGCATGTGGCTCTATTAGTATAGGAGATACCTGAAAACATATCACACTTTTCATCATAGTGCTTTTACCAATGCATAAAATGCATGGAGAAGTCATTTCGAATGACTGGTCCTCAGTGTTGTGAGAACGATGACTGGTTAAAATTTTTGGTGGTTTCTTGTTCAGTCCATAGGCCTACATCATGTGGCAAACCGGTGAGCATGTGGCTCTATTAGTATAGGAGATACCTGAAAACATATCACACTTTTCATCATAGTGCTTTTACCAATGCATAAAATGCATGGAGAAGTCATTTCGAATGACTGGTCCTCAGTGTTGTGAGAACGATGACTGGTTAAAATTTTTGGTGGTTTCTTGTTCAGTCCATAGGCCTACATCATGTGGCAAACCGGTGAGCATGTGGCTCTATTAGTATAGGAGATACCTGAAAACATATCACACTTTTCATCATAGTGCTTTTACCAATGCATAAAATGCATGGAGAAGTCATTTCGAATGACTGGTCCTCAGTGTTGTGAGAACGATGACTGGTTAAAATTTTTGGTGGTTTCTTGTTCAGTCCATAGGCCTACATCATGTGGCAAACCGGTGAGCATGTGGCTCTATTAGTATAGGAGATACCTGAAAACATATCACACTTTTCATCATAGTGCTTTTACCAATGCATAAAATGCATGGAGAAGTCATTTCGAATGACTGGTCCTCAGTGTTGTGAGAACGATGACTGGTTAAAATTTTTGGTGGTTTCTTGTTCAGTCCATAGGCCTACATCATGTGGCAAACCGGTGAGCATGTGGCTCTATTAGTATAGGAGATACCTGAAAACATATCACACTTTTCATCATAGTGCTTTTACCAATGCATAAAATGCATGGAGAAGTCATTTCGAATGACTGGTCCTCAGTGTTGTGAGAACGATGACTGGTTAAAATTTTTGGTGGTTTCTTGTTCAGTCCATAGGCCTACATCATGTGGCAAACCGGTGAGCATGTGGCTCTATTAGTATAGGAGATACCTGAAAACATATCACACTTTTCATCATAGTGCTTTTACCAATGCATAAAATGCATGGAGAAGTCATTTCGAATGACTGGTCCTCAGTGTTGTGAGAACGATGACTGGTTAAAATTTTTGGTGGTTTCTTGTTCAGTCCATAGGCCTACATCATGTGGCAAACCGGTGAGCATGTGGCTCTATTAGTATAGGAGATACCTGAAAACATATCACACTTTTCATCATAGTGCTTTTACCAATGCATAAAATGCATGGAGAAGTCATTTCGAATGACTGGTCCTCAGTGTTGTGAGAACGATGACTGGTTAAAATTTTTGGTGGTTTCTTGTTCAGTCCATAGGCCTACATCATGTGGCAAACCGGTGAGCATGTGGCTCTATTAGTATAGGAGATACCTGAAAACATATCACACTTTTCATCATAGTGCTTTTACCAATGCATAAAATGCATGGAGAAGTCATTTCGAATGACTGGTCCTCAGTGTTGTGAGAACGATGACTGGTTAAAATTTTTGGTGGTTTCTTGTTCAGTCCATAGGCCTACATCATGTGGCAAACCGGTGAGCATGTGGCTCTATTAGTATAGGAGATACCTGAAAACATATCACACTTTTCATCATAGTGCTTTTACCAATGCATAAAATGCATGGAGAAGTCATTTCGAATGACTGGTCCTCAGTGTTGTGAGAACGATGACTGGTTAAAATTTTTGGTGGTTTCTTGTTCAGTCCATAGGCCTACATCATGTGGCAAACCGGTGAGCATGTGGCTCTATTAGTATAGGAGATACCTGAAAACATATCACACTTTTCATCATAGTGCTTTTACCAATGCATAAAATGCATGGAGAAGTCATTTCGAATGACTGGTCCTCAGTGTTGTGAGAACGATGACTGGTTAAAATTTTTGGTGGTTTCTTGTTCAGTCCATAGGCCTACATCATGTGGCAAACCGGTGAGCATGTGGCTCTATTAGTATAGGAGATACCTGAAAACATATCACACTTTTCATCATAGTGCTTTTACCAATGCATAAAATGCATGGAGAAGTCATTTCGAATGACTGGTCCTCAGTGTTGTGAGAACGATGACTGGTTAAAATTTTTGGTGGTTTCTTGTTCAGTCCATAGGCCTACATCATGTGGCAAACCGGTGAGCATGTGGCTCTATTAGTATAGGAGATACCTGAAAACATATCACACTTTTCATCATAGTGCTTTTACCAATGCATAAAATGCATGGAGAAGTCATTTCGAATGACTGGTCCTCAGTGTTGTGAGAACGATGACTGGTTAAAATTTTTGGTGTTATCATGTTCAGTCCATAGGCCTACATCATGTGGCAAACCGGTGAGCATGTGGCTCTATTAGTATAGGAGATACCTGAAAACATATCACACTTTTCATCATAGTGCTTTTACCAATGCATAAAATGCATGGAGAAGTCATTTCGAATGACTGGTCCTCAGTGTTGTGAGAACGATGACTGGTTAAAATTTTTGGTGGTTTCTTGTTCAGTCCATAGGCCTACATCATGTGGCAAACCGGTGAGCATGTGGCTCTATTAGTATAGGAGATACCTGAAAACATATCACACTTTTCATCATAGTGCTTTTACCAATGCATAAAATGCATGGAGAAGTCATTTCGAATGACTGGTCCTCAGTGTTGTGAGAACGATGACTGGTTAAAATTTTTGGTGGTTTCTTGTTCAGTCCATAGGCCTACATCATGTGGCAAACCGGTGAGCATGTGGCTCTATTAGTATAGGAGATACCTGAAAACATATCACACTTTTCATCATAGTGCTTTTACCAATGCATAAAATGCATGGAGAAGTCATTTCGAATGACTGGTCCTCAGTGTTGTGAGAACGATGACTGGTTAAAATTTTTGGTGGTTTCTTGTTCAGTCCATAGGCCTACATCATGTGGCAAACCGGTGAGCATGTGGCTCTATTAGTATAGGAGATACCTGAAAACATATCACACTTTTCATCATAGTGCTTTTACCAATGCATAAAATGCATGGAGAAGTCATTTCGAATGACTGGTCCTCAGTGTTGTGAGAACGATGACTGGTTAAAATTTTTGGTGGTTTCTTGTTCAGTCCATAGGCCTACATCATGTGGCAAACCGGTGAGCATGTGGCTCTATTAGTATAGGAGATACCTGAAAACATATCACACTTTTCATCATAGTGCTTTTACCAATGCATAAAATGCATGGAGAAGTCATTTCGAATGACTGGTCCTCAGTGTTGTGAGAACGATGACTGGTTAAAATTTTTGGTGGTTTCTTGTTCAGTCCATAGGCCTACATCATGTGGCAAACCGGTGAGCATGTGGCTCTATTAGTATAGGAGATACCTGAAAACATATCACACTTTTCATCATAGTGCTTTTACCAATGCATAAAATGCATGGAGAAGTCATTTCGAATGACTGGTCCTCAGTGTTGTGAGAACGATGACTGGTTAAAATTTTTGGTGGTTTCTTGTTCAGTCCATAGGCCTACATCATGTGGCAAACCGGTGAGCATGTGGCTCTATTAGTATAGGAGATACCTGAAAACATATCACACTTTTCATCATAGTGCTTTTACCAATGCATAAAATGCATGGAGAAGTCATTTCGAATGACTGGTCCTCAGTGTTGTGAGAACGATGACTGGTTAAAATTTTTGGTGGTTTCTTGTTCAGTCCATAGGCCTACATCATGTGGCAAACCGGTGAGCATGTGGCTCTATTAGTATAGGAGATACCTGAAAACATATCACACTTTTCATCATAGTGCTTTTACCAATGCATAAAATGCATGGAGAAGTCATTTCGAATGACTGGTCCTCAGTGTTGTGAGAACGATGACTGGTTAAAATTTTTGGTGGTTTCTTGTTCAGTCCATAGGCCTACATCATGTGGCAAACCGGTGAGCATGTGGCTCTATTAGTATAGGAGATACCTGAAAACATATCACACTTTTCATCATAGTGCTTTTACCAATGCATAAAATGCATGGAGAAGTCATTTCGAATGACTGGTCCTCAGTGTTGTGAGAACGATGACTGGTTAAAATTTTTGGTGGTTTCTTGTTCAGTCCATAGGCCTACATCATGTGGCAAACCGGTGAGCATGTGGCTCTATTAGTATAGGAGATACCTGAAAACATATCACACTTTTCATCATAGTGCTTTTACCAATGCATAAAATGCATGGAGAAGTCATTTCGAATGACTGGTCCTCAGTGTTGTGAGAACGATGACTGGTTAAAATTTTTGGTGGTTTCTTGTTCAGTCCATAGGCCTACATCATGTGGCAAACCGGTGAGCATGTGGCTCTATTAGTATAGGAGATACCTGAAAACATATCACACTTTTCATCATAGTGCTTTTACCAATGCATAAAATGCATGGAGAAGTCATTTCGAATGACTGGTCCTCAGTGTTGTGAGAACGATGACTGGTTAAAATTTTTGGTGGTTTCTTGTTCAGTCCATAGGCCTACATCATGTGGCAAACCGGTGAGCATGTGGCTCTATTAGTATAGGAGATACCTGAAAACATATCACACTTTTCATCATAGTGCTTTTACCAATGCATAAAATGCATGGAGAAGTCATTTCGAATGACTGGTCCTCAGTGTTGTGAGAACGATGACTGGTTAAAATTTTTGGTGGTTTCTTGTTCAGTCCATAGGCCTACATCATGTGGCAAACCGGTGAGCATGTGGCTCTATTAGTATAGGAGATACCTGAAAACATATCACACTTTTCATCATAGTGCTTTTACCAATGCATAAAATGCATGGAGAAGTCATTTCGAATGACTGGTCCTCAGTGTTGTGAGAACGATGACTGGTTAAAATTTTTGGTGGTTTCTTGTTCAGTCCATAGGCCTACATCATGTGGCAAACCGGTGAGCATGTGGCTCTATTAGTATAGGAGATACCTGAAAACATATCACACTTTTCATCATAGTGCTTTTACCAATGCATAAAATGCATGGAGAAGTCATTTCGAATGACTGGTCCTCAGTGTTGTGAGAACGATGACTGGTTAAAATTTTTGGTGGTTTCTTGTTCAGTCCATAGGCCTACATCATGTGGCAAACCGGTGAGCATGTGGCTCTATTAGTATAGGAGATACCTGAAAACATATCACACTTTTCATCATAGTGCTTTTACCAATGCATAAAATGCATGGAGAAGTCATTTCGAATGACTGGTCCTCAGTGTTGTGAGAACGATGACTGGTTAAAATTTTTGGTGGTTTCTTGTTCAGTCCATAGGCCTACATCATGTGGCAAACCGGTGAGCATGTGGCTCTATTAGTATAGGAGATACCTGAAAACATATCACACTTTTCATCATAGTGCTTTTACCAATGCATAAAATGCATGGAGAAGTCATTTCGAATGACTGGTCCTCAGTGTTGTGAGAACGATGACTGGTTAAAATTTTTGGTGGTTTCTTGTTCAGTCCATAGGCCTACATCATGTGGCAAACCGGTGAGCATGTGGCTCTATTAGTATAGGAGATACCTGAAAACATATCACACTTTTCATCATAGTGCTTTTACCAATGCATAAAATGCATGGAGAAGTCATTTCGAATGACTGGTCCTCAGTGTTGTGAGAACGATGACTGGTTAAAATTTTTGGTGGTTTCTTGTTCAGTCCATAGGCCTACATCATGTGGCAAACCGGTGAGCATGTGGCTCTATTAGTATAGGAGATACCTGAAAACATATCACACTTTTCATCATAGTGCTTTTACCAATGCATAAAATGCATGGAGAAGTCATTTCGAATGACTGGTCCTCAGTGTTGTGAGAACGATGACTGGTTAAAATTTTTGGTGGTTTCTTGTTCAGTCCATAGGCCTACATCATGTGGCAAACCGGTGAGCATGTGGCTCTATTAGTATAGGAGATACCTGAAAACATATCACACTTTTCATCATAGTGCTTTTACCAATGCATAAAATGCATGGAGAAGTCATTTCGAATGACTGGTCCTCAGTGTTGTGAGAACGATGACTGGTTAAAATTTTTGGTGGTTTCTTGTTCAGTCCATAGGCCTACATCATGTGGCAAACCGGTGAGCATGTGGCTCTATTAGTATAGGAGATACCTGAAAACATATCACACTTTTCATCATAGTGCTTTTACCAATGCATAAAATGCATGGAGAAGTCATTTCGAATGACTGGTCCTCAGTGTTGTGAGAACGATGACTGGTTAAAATTTTTGGTGGTTTCTTGTTCAGTCCATAGGCCTACATCATGTGGCAAACCGGTGAGCATGTGGCTCTATTAGTATAGGAGATACCTGAAAACATATCACACTTTTCATCATAGTGCTTTTACCAATGCATAAAATGCATGGAGAAGTCATTTCGAATGACTGGTCCTCAGTGTTGTGAGAACGATGACTGGTTAAAATTTTTGGTGGTTTCTTGTTCAGTCCATAGGCCTACATCATGTGGCAAACCGGTGAGCATGTGGCTCTATTAGTATAGGAGATACCTGAAAACATATCACACTTTTCATCATAGTGCTTTTACCAATGCATAAAATGCATGGAGAAGTCATTTCGAATGACTGGTCCTCAGTGTTGTGAGAACGATGACTGGTTAAAATTTTTGGTGGTTTCTTGTTCAGTCCATAGCCTACATCATGTGGCAAACCGGTGAGCATGTGGCTCTATTAGTATAGGAGATACCTGAAAACATATCACACTTTTCATCATAGTGCTTTTACCAATGCATAAAATGCATGGAGAAGTCATTTCGAATGACTGGTCCTCAGTGTTGTGAGAACGATGACTGGTTAAAATTTTTGGTGGTTTCTTGTTCAGTCCATAGGCCTACATCATGTGGCAAACCGGTGAGCATGTGGCTCTATTAGTATAGGAGATACCTGAAAACATATCACACTTTTCATCATAGTGCTTTTACCAATGCATAAAATGCATGGAGAAGTCATTTCGAATGACTGGTCCTCAGTGTTGTGAGAACGATGACTGGTTAAAATTTTTGGTGGTTTCTTGTTCAGTCCATAGGCCTACATCATGTGGCAAACCGGTGAGCATGTGGCTCTATTAGTATAGGAGATACCTGAAAACATATCACACTTTTCATCATAGTGCTTTTACCAATGCATAAAATGCATGGAGAAGTCATTTCGAATGACTGGTCCTCAGTGTTGTGAGAACGATGACTGGTTAAAATTTTTGGTGGTTTCTTGTTCAGTCCATAGGCCTACATCATGTGGCAAACCGGTGAGCATGTGGCTCTATTAGTATAGGAGATACCTGAAAACATATCACACTTTTCATCATAGTGCTTTTACCAATGCATAAAATGCATGGAGAAGTCATTTCGAATGACTGGTCCTCAGTGTTGTGAGAACGATGACTGGTTAAAATTTTTGGTGGTTTCTTGTTCAGTCCA
Source organism: Ranitomeya imitator (assembly GCF_032444005.1). Classification (NCBI taxonomy): domain Eukaryota; kingdom Metazoa; phylum Chordata; class Amphibia; order Anura; family Dendrobatidae; genus Ranitomeya; species Ranitomeya imitator. Next base: position 264,993 of record NW_027193777.1, on the reverse strand, counting down.
TAGGCCTACATCATGTGGCAAACCGGTGAGCATGTGGCTCTATTAGTATAGGAGATACCTGAAAACATATCACACTTTTTCATCATAGTGCTTTTACCAATGCATAAAATGCATGGAGAAGTCATTTCGAATGACTGGTCCTCAGTGTTGTGAGAACGATGACTGGTTAAAATTTTTGGTGGTTTCTTGTTCAGTCCATAGGCCTACATCATGTGGCAAACCGGTGAGCATGTGGCTCTATTAGTATAGGAGATACCTGAAAACATATCACACTTTTCATCATAGTGCTTTTACCAATGCATAAAATGCATGGAGAAGTCATTTCGAATGACTGGTCCTCAGTGTTGTGAGAACGATGACTGGTTAAAATTTTTGGTGGTTTCTTGTTCAGTCCATAGGCCTACATCATGTGGCAAACCGGTGAGCATGTGGCTCTATTAGTATAGGAGATACCTGAAAACATATCACACTTTTCATCATAGTGCTTTTACCAATGCATAAAATGCATGGAGAAGTCATTTCGAATGACTGGTCCTCAGTGTTGTGAGAACGATGACTGGTTAAAATTTTTGGTGGTTTCTTGTTCAGTCCATAGGCCTACATCATGTGGCAAACCGGTGAGCATGTGGCTCTATTAGTATAGGAGATACCTGAAAACATATCACACTTTTCATCATAGTGCTTTTACCAATGCATAAAATGCATGGAGAAGTCATTTCGAATGACTGGTCCTCAGTGTTGTGAGAACGATGACTGGTTAAAATTTTTGGTGGTTTCTTGTTCAGTCCATAGGCCTACATCATGTGGCAAACCGGTGAGCATGTGGCTCTATTAGTATAGGAGATACCAGAAAACATATCACACTTTTCATCATAGTGCTTTTACCAATGCATAAAATGCATGGAGAAGTCATTTCGAATGACTGGTCCTCAGTGTTGTGAGAATGATGACTGGTTAAATTTTTTGGTGGTTTCTTGTTCAGTCCATAGGCCTACATCATGTGGCAAACCGGTGAGCATGTGGCTCTATTAGTATAGGAGATACCTGAAAACATATCACACTTTTCATCATAGTGCTTTTACCAATGCATAAAATGCATGGAGAAGTCATTTCGAATGACTGGTCCTCAGTGTTGTGAGAACGATGACTGGTTAAAATTTTTGGTGGTTTCTTGTTCAGTCCATAGGCCTACATCATGTGGCAAACCGGTGAGCATGTGGCTCTATTAGTATAGGAGATACCTGAAAACATATCACACTTTTCATCATAGTGCTTTTACCAATGCCATAAAATGCATGGAGAAGTCATTTCGAATGACTGGTCCTCAGTGTTGTGAGAACGATGACTGGTTAAAATTTTTGGTGGTTTCTTGTTCAGTCCATAGGCCTACATCATGTGGCAAACCGGTGAGCATGTGGCTCTATTAGTATAGGGAGATACCTGAAAACATTATCACACTTTTCATCATAGTGCTTTTACCAATGCATAAAATGCATGGAGAAGTCATTTCGAATGACTGGTCCTCAGTGTTGTGAGAACGATGACTGGTTAAAATTTTTGGTGGTTTCTTGTTCAGTTCCATAGGCCTACATCATGTGGCAAACCGGTGAGCATGTGGCTCTATTAGTATAGGAGATACCTGAAAACATATCACACTTTTCATCATAGTGCTTTTACCAATGCATAAAATGCATGGAGAAGTCATTTCGAATGACTGGTCCTCAGTGTTGTGAGAATGATGACTGGTTAAAATTCTTTGGTGGTTTCTTGTTCAGTCCATAGGCCTACATCATGTGGCAAACCGGTGAGCATGTGGCTCTATTAGTATAGGAGATACCTGAAAACATATCACACTTTTCATCATAGTGCTTTTACCAATGCATAAAATGCATGGAGAAGTCATTTCGAATGACTGGTCCTCAGTGTTGTGAGAACGATGACTGGTTAAAATTTTTGGTGGTTTCTTGTTCAGTCCATAGGCCTACATCATGTGGCAAACCGGTGAGCATGTGGCTCTATTAGTATAGGAGATACCTGAAAACATATCACACTTTTCATCATATTGCTTTTACCAATGCATAAAATGCATGGAGAAGTCATGTCGAATGACTGGTCCTCAGTGTTGTGAGAACGATGACTGGTTAAAATTTTTGGTGGTTTCTTGTTCAGTCCATAGGCCTACATCATGTGGCAAACCGGTGAGCATGTGGCTCTATTAGTATAGGAGATACCTGAAAACATATCACACTTTTCATCATAGTGCTTTTACCAATGCATAAAATGCATGGAGAAGTCATTTCGAATGACTGGTCCTCAGTGTTGTGAGAACGATGACTGGTTAAAATTTTTGGTGGTTTCTTGTTCAGTCCATAGGCCTACATCATGTGGCAAACCGGTGAGCATGTGGCTCTATTAGTATAGGAGATACCAGAAAACATATTACACTTTTCATCATAGTGCTTTTACCAATGCATAAAATGCATGGAGAAGTCATTTCGAATGACTGGTCCTCAGTGTTGTGAGAATAGATGACTGGTTAAAATTTTGTGGGTTTCTTGTTCGGAGTCCTCCATAGGCCTACATCATGTGGCAAACCGGTGAGCATGTGGCTCTATTAGTATAGAGATACCTGAAAACATATCACACTTTTCTCATAGTGCTTTTACCAATGCATAAAATGCATGGAGAAATCATTCGAATGACTGGTCCTCAGTGTTGTAAGAACGATGACTGGTTAAACTCTACACTCTATACCCTACACTCTATACCCTATACTCTACACCCTACACTCTACACTCTATACCCTACACTATATAACCTACACTCTATACCCTACTCTCTACACTTTATACCCTACACTCTACACTCTATAACCTACAATCTACACCCTACACTCCACACTCTATACCCTACACTCTATAACCTACACTCTATACCCTACACTCTATACCCTACTCTCTACACTTTATACCCTACACTCTACACTCTATACCCTACACTCTATACCCTATACTCTACACCCTACACTCTTCACTCTATACCCTACACTATATAACCTACACTCTATACCCTACACTCTATACCCTACTCTCTACACTTATACCCTACACTCTACACTCTATACCCTACACTCTATACCCTACACTCTACACTCTATACCCTACACTCTATACCCTACACTCTACACTCTATACCCTACACTCTACACTCTATACCCTACTCTTTAAACCCTACACTCTATACCCTACACTCTACACTCTATACCCTACACTCTATAACCCTACTCTCTACACTTTATACCCTACACTCTACACTCTATACCCTACACTCTATACCCTATACTCTACACCCTACACTCTACACTCTATACCCTACACTATATAACCTACACTCTATACCCTACACTCTATACCCTACTCTCTACACTTTATACCCTACACTCTACACTCTATACCCTACACTCTATACCCTACACTCTACACTCTATACCCTACATTCTATACCCTACACTCTACACTCTATACTCTACACTCTATACCCTACTCTTAAACCCTACACTCTATACCCTACAATCTACACTCTATACCCTACACTCTATACCCTAAACTCTACACTCTATACCCTACACTCGTATACCCTACACTCTACACTCTATACCCTACATCTATACCCTACACTCTATACCCTACACTCTATACCTACAATCTACACTCTATACCCTACACTCTATACCATACACTCTATACCCTACACTCTATACCATACACTCTACACCATACACTCTATACCCTACACTCTATACCTCACACTCTACACTCTATCCCCTGCACTCTATACCACACACTCTACACTCTATACCCTACACTCTATATCCTACACTCTATACCCTACACTCTATACCCTACACTCTACACTCTATACCCTACACTCTATACCCTACACTCTACACTCTATACCCTAGCACTCTACACTCTATACCCTACACTCTATACCCTACAATCTATACCATACACTCTATACCATACACTCTGTACCCTACACTCTATACCCTACACTCTACACTCTATAACCCTACACTCTATACCCTACACTCTATACCCTACACTCTACACTCTATACCCTACACTCTATACCCTACACTCTATACCCTACACTCTACACTCTATACCCTACAATCTATACCCTACACTGGTATACCCTACACCCTACACTCTATACCCCTACAATCTACACTCTATAACCCTACACTCTATACCATACACTCTATACCCTACACTCTATACCCTACACTCTATACCCTACACTCTACACTCTATACCCTACACTCTATAACATACACTTATACCCTACACTCTATACCTTACACTCTATACCCTACACTCTACACCCTACACTCTACACTCTATACCCTACACTCTATAACCTACACTCTATACCCTACAGCTCTATACCCTACTCTCTACACTTTATACCCTACAATCTACACTCTATAACCTACAATCTACACCCTACACTCCACACTCTATACCCTACACTCTATAACCTACACTCTATACCCTACACTCTATACCCTACTCTCTACACTTTATACCCTACACTCTACACTCTATACCCTACACTCTATACCCTATACTCTACACCCTACACTCTACACTCTATACCCTACACTATATAACCTACACTCTATACCCTACTCTCTACACTTTATGAACCCTACACTCTACACTCTATAACCTACAATCTACACCCTACACTCCACACTCTATACCCTACACTCTATAACCTACACTCTATACCCTACACTCTATACCCTACTCTCTACACTTTATACCCTACACTCTACATACCCTACACTCTATACCCTATACTCTACACCCTACACTCTACACTCTATACCCTACACTATATAACCTACACTCTATACCCTACACTCTATACCCTACTCTCTACACTTTATACCCTACACTCTACACTCTATACCCTACACTCTATACCCTACACTCTACACTCTATACCCTACACTCTATACCCTACACTCTACACTCTATACCCTACACTCTACACTCTATACCCTACTCTTTAAACCCTACACTCTATACCCTACACTCTACACTCTATACCCTACACTCTATACCCTAAACTCTACACTCTATACCCTACACTCTATACCCTACACTCTATACCCTACACTCTATACCCTACACTCTATACCCTACACTCTTCACCCTACACTTTATAGCTTACACTCTATACCCTACACTCTATACCATTCACTCTATACCCTACACTCTATACCCTACACTCTATACCCTACACTCTACACCATACACCATACACTCTATACCCTACCCTCTATACCTTACACTCTATACCCTACACTCTACACATTAAACCCTACACTATATACCCTACACTCTACACTCTATACCCTACACTCTATACCATACACTCTATACCCTACACTCTATACCCTACACTCTACACTCTATACCCTACACTCTACACTCTACACCCTACACTCTACACTTTACACTCTATACTCTACACTCTATACCCTACACTCTATACCCTACACTCTACACTTTATCCCCTACACTCTATACCCTACACTCTATACCCTACACTATATACCCTACACGCTATACCCTACACTCTATACCCTACACTCTATACCCTACACTCTATACCCTACATTCTACACCCTACACTCCATACCCTACACCCTATACCCTACACTCTATACCCTACACTCTACACCCTACACTCTATACCCTACACTCTATACCCTACACTCTATACCCTACACTCTATACCCTGCACTCTACACTCTATACCCTACTCTCTAAACCCTACACTCTATACCCTACACTCTACACTCTATACCCTACACTCTATACCCTACACTCTACACTCTATACCCTACACTCTACACTCTATACACTACACTCTATACCCTACAATCTATACCATACACTCTATACCATACACTCTATACCCTACACTCTACACTCTATACCCTACACTTTACACTCTATACCCTACACTCTATACCCTACAATCTATACCATACACTCTTTACCATACACTCTATACCCTACACTCTATACCTCACACTCTACACTCTATCCCCTGCACTCTATACCACACACTCTACACTCTATACCCTACACTCTATATCCTACACTCTATACCCTACACTCTATACCCTACACTCTACACTCTATACCCTACACTCTATACCCTACACTCTACACTCTATACCCTACACTCTACACTCTATACCCTACACTCTATACCCTACAATCTATACCATACACTCTATACCATACACTCTGTACCCTACACTCTATACCCTACACTCTACACTCTATACCCTACACTCTATACCCTACACTCTATACCCTACACTCTACACTCTATACCCTACACTCTATACCCTACACTCTATACCCTACACTCTACACTCTATACCCTACAATCTATACCCTACACTGTATACCCTACACCCTACACTCTATACCCTACAATCTACACTCTATACCCTACACTCTATACCATACACTCTATACCCTACACTCTATACCCTACACTCTATACCCTACACTCTACACTCTATACCCTACACTCTATAACATACACTTTATACCCTACACTCTATACCTTACACTCTATACCCTACACTCTACACCCTACACTCTACACTCTATACCCTACACTCTATAACCTACACTCTATACCCTACACTCTATACCCTACTCTCTAAACTTTATACCCTACAATCTACACTCTATAACCTACAATCTACACCCTACACTCCACACTCTATACCCTACACTCTATAACCTACACTCTATACCCTACACTCTATACCCTACTCTCTACACTTTATACCCTACACTCTACACTCTATACCCTACACTCTATACCCTATACTCTACACCCTACACTCTACACTCTATACCCTACACTATATAACCTACACTCTATACCCTACTCTCTACACTTTATACCCTACACTCTACACTCTATAACCTACAATCTACACCCTACACTCCACACTCTATACCCTACACTCTATAACCTACACTCTATACCCTACACTCTATACCCTACTCTCTACACTTTATACCCTACACTCTACACTCTATACCCTACACTCTATACCCTATACTCTACACCCTACACTCTACACTCTATACCCTACACTATATAACCTACACTCTATACCCTACACTCTATACCCTACTCTCTACACTTTATACCCTACACTCTACACTCTATACCCTACACTCTATACCCTACACTCTACACTCTATACCCTACACTCTATACCCTACACTCTACACTCTATACCCTACACTCTACACTCTATACCCTACTCTTTAAACCCTACACTCTATACCCTACACTCTACACTCTATACCCTACACTCTATACCCTAAACTCTACACTCTATACCCTACACTCTATACCCTACACTCTATACCCTACACTCTATACCCTACACTCTATACCCTACACTCTTCACCCTACACTTTATAGCTTACACTCTATACCCTACACTCTATACCATTCACTCTATACCCTACACTCTATACCCTACACTCTATACCCTACACTCTACACCATACACCATACACTCTATACCCTACCCTCTATACCTTACACTCTATACCCTACACTCTACACATTAAACCCTACACTATATACCCTACACTCTACACTCTATACCCTACACTCTATACCATACACTCTATACCCTACACTCTATACCCTACACTCTACACTCTATACCCTACACTCTACACTCTACACCCTACACTCTACACTTTACACTCTATACTCTACACTCTATACCCTACACTCTATACCCTACACTCTACACTTTATCCCCTACACTCTATACCCTACACTCTATACCCTACACTATATACCCTACACTCTATACCCTACACTCTATACCCTACACTCTATACCCTACACTCTATACCCTACATTCTACACCCTACACTCCATACCCTACACCCTATACCCTACACTCTATACCCTACACTCTACACCCTACACTCTATACCCTACACTCTATACCCTACACTCTATACCCTACACTCTATACCCTGCACTCTACACTCTATACCCTACTCTCTAAACCCTACACTCTATACCCTACACTCTACACTCTATACCCTACACTCTATACCCTACACTCTATACCCTACACTCTACACTCTATACCCTACACTCTACACTCTATACACTACACTCTATACCCTACAATCTATACCATACACTCTATACCATACACTCTATACCCTACACTCTACACTCTATACCCTACCCTTTACACTCTATACCCTACACTCTATACCCTACAATCTATACCATACACTCTTTACCATACACTCTATGCCCTACACTCTATACCTCACACTCTACACTCTATCCCCTGCACTCTATACCACACACTCTACACTCTATACCCTACACTCTATATCCTACACTCTATACCCTACACTCTATACCCTACACTCTACACTCTATACCCTACACTCTATACCCTACACTCTACACTCTATACCCTACACTCTACACTCTATACCCTACACTCTATACCCTACAATCTATACCATACACTCTATACCATACACTCTGTACCCTACACTCTATACCCTACACTCTACACTCTATACCCTACACTCTATACCCTACACTCTATACCCTACACTCTATACCCTACACTCTATACCCTACACTCTACACTCTATACCCTACACTCTATACCCTACACTCTATACCCTACACTCTACACTCTATACCCTACAATCTATACCCTACACTGTATACCCTACACCCTACACTCTATACCCTACAATCTACACTCTATACCCTACACTCTATACCATACACTCTATACCCTACACTCTATACCCTACACTCTATACCCTACACTCTACACTCTATACCCTACACTCTATAACATACACTTTATACCCTACACTCTATACCTTACACTCTATACCCTACACTCTACACCCTACACTCTACACTCTATACCCTACACTCTATAACCTACACTCTATACCCTACACTCTATACCCTACTCTCTACACTTTATACCCTACAATCTACACTCTATAACCTACAATCTACACCCTACACTCCACACTCTATACCCTACACTCTATAACCTACACTCTATACCCTACACTCTATACCCTACTCTCTACACTTTATACCCTACACTCTACACTCTATACCCTACACTCTATACCCTATACTCTACACCCTACACTCTACACTCTATACCCTACACTATATAACCTACACTCTATACCCTACTCTCTACACTTTATACCCTACACTCTACACTCTATAACCTACACTCTATACCCTACACTCTATACCCTACTCTCTACACTTTATACCCTACACTCTACACTCTATACCCTACACTCTATACCCTATACTCTACACCCTACACTCTACACTCTATACCCTACACTATATAACCTACACTCTATACCCTACACTCTATACCCTACTCTCTACACTTTATACCCTACACTCTACACTCTATACCCTACACTCTATACCCTACACTCTACACTCTATACCCTACACTCTATACCCTACACTCTACACTCTATACCCTACACTCTACACTCTATACCCTACTCTTTAAACCCTACACTCTATACCCTACACTCTACACTCTATACCCTACACTCTATACCCTAAACTCTACACTCTATACCCTACACTCTATACCCTACACTCTATACCCTACACTCTATACCCTACACTCTATACCCTACACTCTTCACCCTACACTTTATAGCTTACACTCTATACCCTACACTCTATACCATTCACTCTATACCCTACACTCTATACCCTACACTCTATACCCTACACTCTACACCATACACCATACACTCTATACCCTACCCTCTATACCTTACACTCTATACCCTACACTCTACACATTAAACCCTACACTATATACCCTACACTCTACACTCTATACCCTACACTCTATACCATACACTCTATACCCTACACTCTATACCCTACACTCTACACTCTATACCCTACACTCTACACTCTACACCCTACACTCTACACTTTACACTCTATACTCTACACTCTATACCCTACACTCTATACCCTACACTCTACACTTTATCCCCTACACTCTATACCCTACACTCTATACCCTACACTATATACCCTACACGCTATACCCTACACTCTATACCCTACACTCTATACCCTACACTCTATACCCTACATTCTACACCCTACACTCCATACCCTACACCCTATACCCTACACTCTATACCCTACACTCTACACCCTACACTCTATACCCTACACTCTATACCCTACACTCTATACCCTACACTCTATACCCTGCACTCTACACTCTATACCCTACTCTCTAAACCCTACACTCTATACCCTACACTCTACACTCTATACCCTACACTCTATACCCTACACTCTATACCCTACACTCTACACTCTATACCCTACACTCTACACTCTATACACTACACTCTATACCCTACAATCTATACCATACACTCTATACCATACACTCTATACCCTACACTCTACACTCTATACCCTACACTTTACACTCTATACCCTACACTCTATACCCTACAATCTATACCATACACTCTTTACCATACACTCTATACCCTACACTCTATACCTCACACTCTACACTCTATCCCCTGCACTCTATACCACACACTCTACACTCTATACCCTACACTCTATATCCTACACTCTATACCCTACACTCTATACCCTACACTCTACACTCTATACCCTACACTCTATACCCTACACTCTACACTCTATACCCTACACTCTACACTCTATACCCTACACTCTATACCCTACAATCTATAACATACACTTGATACCATACCCTCTATACCCTACACTCTATACCCTACACTCTACACTCTATACCCTACACTCTATACCCTACACTCTATACCCTACACTCTACACTCTATACCCAACACTCTATTCCATACACTCTATACCCTACACTCTATAATCTACACTCTACACTCTATACCCAACACTCTAATCCATACACTCTATACCCTACACTCTATACCCTACACTCTACACTCTATACCCTACACTCTATTCCATACACTCTATACCCTACACTCTATACCCTACACCCTACGCTCTATACCCTACACTCTATACCCTACACTCTACACTCTATACCCTACACTCTACACTCTATACCCTTCACTCTATACCATACACGCTATACCCTACACTCTATACCCTACACTCTATACCCTACACTCTACACCCTACACTCTACACCCTACACTTTATACCCTACACCCTATACCCTACACTCTATACCCTACACTCAACACCCTACACTCTATACCCTACACTCTATACCCTACACTCTATACCCTACACTCTATACCCTACACTCTACACTCGATACCCTACACTCTATACCCTACAATCTATACCATACACTCTATACCATACACTCTATACCATACACTCTATCCCCTACACTCTATACCATACACTCTACACTCTATACCCTACACTCTACACCCTACACTATATACCCTACACTCTACACTCTATACCCTACATTCTCTACCCTACACTCTATACCATACACTCTATACCATAAACTCTATCCCCTACACTCTATACCATACACTTTACACTCTATACCCTACTTTCTATACCCTACACTCTACACTCTATACCCTACACTCTATACCCTACACTCTACACTCTATACCCTACACTCTACACCCTACACTCTATACCATACACTCTATACCCTACACTCTACACTCTATACCCTACACTCTATACCCTACACTCTATACCCTACACCCTACGCTCTATACCCTACACTCTATACCCTACACTCTACACTCTATACCCAACACTCTATTCCATACACTCTATACCCTATACTCTACACCCTACACTCTACACTCTATACCCTACACTATATAACCTACACTCTATACCCTACTCTCTACACTTTATACCCTACACTCTACACTCTATAACCTACAATCTACACCCTACACTCCACACTCTATACCCTACACTCTATAACCTACACTCTATACCCTACACTCTATACCCTACTCTCTACACTTTATACCCTACACTCTACACTCTATACCCTACACTCTATACCCTATACTCTACACCCTACACTCTACACTCTATACCCTACACTATATAACCTACACTCTATACCCTACACTCTATACCCTACTCTCTACACTTTATACCCTACACTCTACACTCTATACCCTACACTCTATACCCTACACTCTACACTCTATACCCTACACTCTATACCCTACACTCTACACTCTATACCCTACACTCTACACTCTATACCCTACTCTTTAAACCCTACACTCTATACCCTACACTCTACACTCTATACCCTACACTCTATACCCTAAACTCTACACTCTATACCCTACACTCTATACCCTACACTCTATACCCTACACTCTATACCCTACACTCTATACCCTACACTCTTCACCCTACACTTTATAGCTTACACTCTATACCCTACACTCTATACCATTCACTCTATACCCTACACTCTATACCCTACACTCTATACCCTACACTCTACACCATACACCATACACTCTATACCCTACCCTCTATACCTTACACTCTATACCCTACACTCTACACATTAAACCCTACACTATATACCCTACACTCTACACTCTATACCCTACACTCTATACCATACACTCTATACCCTACACTCTATACCCTACACTCTACACTCTATACCCTACACTCTACACTCTACACCCTACACTCTACACTTTACACTCTATACTCTACACTCTATACCCTACACTCTATACCCTACACTCTACACTTTATCCCCTACACTCTATACCCTACACTCTATACCCTACACTATATACCCTACACGCTATACCCTACACTCTATACCCTACACTCTATACCCTACACTCTATACCCTACATTCTACACCCTACACTCCATACCCTACACCCTATACCCTACACTCTATACCCTACACTCTACACCCTACACTCTATACCCTACACTCTATACCCTACACTCTATACCCTACACTCTATACCCTGCACTCTACACTCTATACCCTACTCTCTAAACCCTACACTCTATACCCTACACTCTACACTCTATACCCTACACTCTATACCCTACACTCTACACTCTATACCCTACACTCTACACTCTATACACTACACTCTATACCCTACAATCTATACCATACACTCTATACCATACACTCTATACCCTACACTCTACACTCTATACCCTACACTTTACACTCTATACCCTACACTCTATACCCTACAATCTATACCATACACTCTTTACCATACACTCTATACCCTACACTCTATACCTCACACTCTACACTCTATCCCCTGCACTCTATACCACACACTCTACACTCTATACCCTACACTCTATATCCTACACTCTATACCCTACACTCTATACCCTACACTCTACACTCTATACCCTACACTCTATACCCTACACTCTACACTCTATACCCTACACTCTACACTCTATACCCTACACTCTATACCCTACAATCTATACCATACACTCTATACCATACACTCTGTACCCTACACTCTATACCCTACACTCTACACTCTATACCCTACACTCTATACCCTACACTCTATACCCTACACTCTACACTCTATACCCTACACTCTATACCCTACACTCTATACCCTACACTCTACACTCTATACCCTACAATCTATACCCTACACTGTATACCCTACACCCTACACTCTATACCCTACAATCTACACTCTATACCCTACACTCTATACCATACACTCTATACCCTACACTCTATACCCTACACTCTATACCCTACACTCTACACTCTATACCCTACACTCTATAACATACACTTTATACCCTACACTCTATACCTTACACTCTATACCCTACACTCTACACCCTACACTCTACACTCTATACCCTACACTCTATAACCTACACTCTATACCCTACACTCTATACCCTACTCTCTAAACTTTATACCCTACAATCTACACTCTATAACCTACAATCTACACCCTACACTCCACACTCTATACCCTACACTCTATAACCTACACTCTATACCCTACACTCTATACCCTACTCTCTACACTTTATACCCTACACTCTACACTCTATACCCTACACTCTATACCCTATACTCTACACCCTACACTCTACACTCTATACCCTACACTATATAACCTACACTCTATACCCTACTCTCTACACTTTATACCCTACACTCTACACTCTATAACCTACAATCTACACCCTACACTCCACACTCTATACCCTACACTCTATAACCTACACACTATACCCTACACTCTATACCCTACTCTCTACACTTTATACCCTACACTCTACACTCTATACCCTACACTCTATACCCTATACTCTACACCCTACACTCTACACTCTATACCCTACACTATATAACCTACACTCTATACCCTACACTCTATACCCTACTCTCTACACTTTATACCCTACACTCTACACTCTATACCCTACACTCTATACCCTACACTCTACACTCTATACCCTACACTCTATACCCTACACTCTACACTCTATACCCTACACTCTACACTCTATACCCTACTCTTTAAACCCTACACTCTATACCCTACACTCTACACTCTATACCCTACACTCTATACCCTAAACTCTACACTCTATACCCTACACTCTATACCCTACACTCTATACCCTACACTCTATACCCTACACTCTATACCCTACACTCTTCACCCTACACTTTATAGCTTACACTCTATACCCTACACTCTATACCATTCACTCTATACCCTACACTCTATACCCTACACTCTATACCCTACACTCTACACCATACACCATACACTCTATACCCTACCCTCTATACCTTACACTCTATACCCTACACTCTACACATTAAACCCTACACTATATACCCTACACTCTACACTCTATACCCTACACTCTATACCATACACTCTATACCCTACACTCTATACCCTACACTCTACACTCTATACCCTACACTCTACACTCTACACCCTACACTCTACACTTTACACTCTATACTCTACACTCTATACCCTACACTCTATACCCTACACTCTACACTTTATCCCCTACACTCTATACCCTACACTCTATACCCTACACTATATACCCTACACTCTATACCCTACACTCTATACCCTACACTCTATACCCTACACTCTATACCCTACATTCTACACCCTACACTCCATACCCTACACCCTATACCCTACACTCTATACCCTACACTCTACACCCTACACTCTATACCCTACACTCTATACCCTACACTCTATACCCTACACTCTATACCCTGCACTCTACACTCTATACCCTACTCTCTAAACCCTACACTCTATACCCTACACTCTACACTCTATACCCTACACTCTATACCCTACACTCTATACCCTACACTCTACACTCTATACCCTGCACTCTACACTCTATACACTACACTCTATACCCTACAATCTATACCATACACTCTATACCATACACTCTATACCCTACACTCTACACTCTATACCCTACACTTTACACTCTATACCCTACACTCTATACCCTACAATCTATACCATACACTCTTTACCATACACTCTATACCCTACACTCTATACCTCACACTCTACACTCTATCCCCTGCACTCTATACCACACACTCTACACTCTATACCCTACACTCTATATCCTACACTCTATACCCTACACTCTATACCCTACACTCTACACTCTATACCCTACACTCTATACCCTACACTCTACACTCTATACCCTACACTCTACACTCTATACCCTACACTCTATACCCTACAATCTATACCATACACTCTATACCATACACTCTGTACCCTACACTCTATACCCTACACTCTACACTCTATACCCTACACTCTATACCCTACACTCTATACCCTACACTCTATACCCTACACTCTACACTCTATACCCTACACTCTATACCCTACACTCTATACCCTACACTCTACACTCTATACCCTACAATCTATACCCTACACTGTATACCCTACACCCTACACTCTATACCCTACAATCTACACTCTATACCCTACACTCTATACCATACACTCTATACCCTACACTCTATACCCTACACTCTATACCCTACACTCTACACTCTATACCCTACACTCTATAACATACACTTTATACCCTACACTCTATACCTTACACTCTATACCCTACACTCTACACCCTACACTCTACACTCTATACCCTACACTCTATAACCTACACTCTATACCCTACACTCTATACCCTACTCTCTACACTTTATACCCTACAATCTACACTCTATAACCTACAATCTACACCCTACACTCCACACTCTATACCCTACACTCTATAACCTACACTCTATACCCTACACTCTATACCCTACTCTCTACACTTTATACCCTACACTCTACACTCTATACCCTACACTCTATACCCTATACTCTACACCCTACACTCTACACTCTATACCCTACACTATATAACCTACACTCTATACCCTACTCTCTACACTTTATACCCTACACTCTACACTCTATAACCTACACTCTATACCCTACACTCTATACCCTACTCTCTACACTTTATACCCTACACTCTACACTCTATACCCTACACTCTATACCCTATACTCTACACCCTACACTCTACACTCTATACCCTACACTATATAACCTACACTCTATACCCTACACTCTATACCCTACTCTCTACACTTTATACCCTACACTCTACACTCTATACCCTACACTCTATACCCTACACTCTACACTCTATACCCTACACTCTATACCCTACACTCTACACTCTATACCCTACACTCTACACTCTATACCCTACTCTTTAAACCCTACACTCTATACCCTACACTCTACACTCTATACCCTACACTCTATACCCTAAACTCTACACTCTATACCCTACACTCTATACCCTACACTCTATACCCTACACTCTATACCCTACACTCTATACCCTACACTCTTCACCCTACACTTTATAGCTTACACTCTATACCCTACACTCTATACCATTCACTCTATACCCTACACTCTATACCCTACACTCTATACCCTACA
Organism: Ranitomeya imitator; assembly: GCF_032444005.1. NCBI lineage: Eukaryota > Metazoa > Chordata > Amphibia > Anura > Dendrobatidae > Ranitomeya > Ranitomeya imitator. The sequence goes on along the minus strand of NW_027193777.1, from coordinate 247,729 downwards.
CTCTACACCATACACCATACACTCTATACCCTACCCTCTATACCTTACACTCTATACCCTACACTCTACACATTAAACCCTACACTATATACCCTACACTCTACACTCTATACCCTACACTCTATACCATACACTCTATACCCTACACTCTATACCCTACACTCTACACTCTATACCCTACACTCTACACTCTACACCCTACACTCTACACTTTACACTCTATACTCTACACTCTATACCCTACACTCTATACCCTACACTCTACACTTTATCCCCTACACTCTATACCCTACACTCTATACCCTACACTATATACCCTACACGCTATACCCTACACTCTATACCCTACACTCTATACCCTACACTCTATACCCTACATTCTACACCCTACACTCCATACCCTACACCCTATACCCTACACTCTATACCCTACACTCTACACCCTACACTCTATACCCTACACTCTATACCCTACACTCTATACCCTACACTCTATACCCTGCACTCTACACTCTATACCCTACTCTCTAAACCCTACACTCTATACCCTACACTCTACACTCTATACCCTACACTCTATACCCTACACTCTATACCCTACACTCTACACTCTATACCCTACACTCTACACTCTATACACTACACTCTATACCCTACAATCTATACCATACACTCTATACCATACACTCTATACCCTACACTCTACACTCTATACCCTACACTTTACACTCTATACCCTACACTCTATACCCTACAATCTATACCATACACTCTTTACCATACACTCTATACCCTACACTCTATACCTCACACTCTACACTCTATCCCCTGCACTCTATACCACACACTCTACACTCTATACCCTACACTCTATATCCTACACTCTATACCCTACACTCTATACCCTACACTCTACACTCTATACCCTACACTCTATACCCTACACTCTACACTCTATACCCTACACTCTACACTCTATACCCTACACTCTATACCCTACAATCTATAACATACACTTGATACCATACCCTCTATACCCTACACTCTATACCCTACACTCTACACTCTATACCCTACACTCTATACCCTACACTCTATACCCTACACTCTACACTCTATACCCAACACTCTATTCCATACACTCTATACCCTACACTCTATAATCTACACTCTACACTCTATACCCAACACTCTAATCCATACACTCTATACCCTACACTCTATACCCTACACTCTACACTCTATACCCTACACTCTATTCCATACACTCTATACCCTACACTCTATACCCTACACCCTACGCTCTATACCCTACACTCTATACCCTACACTCTACACTCTATACCCTACACTCTACACTCTATACCCTTCACTCTATACCATACACGCTATACCCTACACTCTATACCCTACACTCTATACCCTACACTCTACACCCTACACTCTACACCCTACACTTTATACCCTACACCCTATACCCTACACTCTATACCCTACACTCAACACCCTACACTCTATACCCTACACTCTATACCCTACACTCTATACCCTACACTCTATACCCTACACTCTACACTCGATACCCTACACTCTATACCCTACAATCTATACCATACACTCTATACCATACACTCTATACCATACACTCTATCCCCTACACTCTATACCATACACTCTACACTCTATACCCTACACTCTACACCCTACACTATATACCCTACACTCTACACTCTATACCCTACATTCTCTACCCTACACTCTATACCATACACTCTATACCATAAACTCTATCCCCTACACTCTATACCATACACTTTACACTCTATACCCTACTTTCTATACCCTACACTCTACACTCTATACCCTACACTCTATACCCTACACTCTACACTCTATACCCTACACTCTACACCCTACACTCTATACCATACACTCTATACCCTACACTCTACACTCTATACCCTACACTCTATACCCTACACTCTATACCCTACACCCTACGCTCTATACCCTACACTCTATACCCTACACTCTACACTCTATACCCAACACTCTATTCCATACACTCTATACCCTACACTCTACACTTTACACTCTATACCCTACACTCTATACTCTATACCCTACACTCTATACCGTACATTCTACACTCTATACCCTACACTTTATACCCTACACTCTAATCCCTACACTCTACACTCTATACCCTACACTCTATACCCTACACTCTATACCCTACACTCTACACTCTATACCCTACACTCTATACCCTACACTCTATACCCTACACTCTACACTCTATACCCTACACTCTATACCATACACTCTACACTCTATTCCCTACACTCTATACCATACACTCTATACCCTACACTCTATACCCTACACTATACACTCTATACCCTACACTCTACACTCTATACCATACACTCTATACCCAACACTCTATACCCTACACTCTACACTCTATACCCTACAATCTATACCCTACACTCTATACCCTACACCCTACACTCTATACCCTACAATCTACACTCTATACCCTACACTCTATACCATACACTCTATACCCTACACTCTATACCATACACTCTACACCATACACTCTATACCATACACTCTACACTCTATACCCTACACTCTACACCCTACACTATATACCCTACACTCTACACTCTATACCCTACATTCTCTACCCTACACTCTATACCATACACTCTATACCATACACTCTATCCCCTACACTCTATACCATACACTTTACACTCTATACCCTACTTTCTATACCCTACACTCTACACTCTATACCCTACACTCTATACCCTACACTCTACACTCTATACCCTACACTCTACACTCTATACCCTACACTCTACACCCTACACTCTATACCATACACTCTATACCCTACACTCTACACTCTATACCCTACACTCTATACCCTACACTCTATACCCTACACCCTACGCTCTATACCCTACACTCTATACCCTACACTCTACACTCTATACCCAACACTATATTCCATACACTCTATACCCTACACTCTATACCCTACACTCTACACTCTATACCCTACACTCTACACTTTACACTCTATACCCTACACTCAATACTCTATACCCTACACTCTATACCGTACATTCTACACTCTATACCCTACACTTTATACCCTACACTCTAATCCCTACACTCTACACTCTATACCCTACACTCTATACCCTACACTCTATACCCTACACTCTACACTCTATACCCTACACTCTATACCCTACACTCTACACTCTATACCCTACACTCTATACCATACACTCTACACTCTATTCCCTACACTCTATACCATACACTCTATACCCTACACTCTATACCCTACACTATACACTCTATACCCTACACTCTACACTCTATACCATACACTCTATACCCTACACTCTATACCCTACACTCTACACTCTATACCCTACAATCTATACCCTACACTCTATACCCTACACCCTACACTCTATACCCTACAATCTACACTCTATACCCTACACTCTATACCATACACTCTATACCATACACTCTACACCATACACTCTATACCATACACTCTACACCCCACACTCTACACTCTATACCCTACACTCTATACCCTACACTCTATACTATACACTCTATACCCTACACTCTATACCCTACACTATACACTCTATACCCTACACTCTACACCATACACTCTATACCCTACACTCTATACTCTACGCTATACATTCTATACCTTACAATCTATACCTTACACTCTTTACCCTACACTCTATACCCTACACTCTACACTCTATAACCTACACTCTATACCCTACACTCTATACCCTACACTCTATACCCTACACTCTACACTCTATACCCTACACTCTATACCCTACACTCTATACCATACACTCTATACCATACACTCTATCCCCTACACTCTATACCATACACTATACACTCTATACCCTACACTCTATACCCTACACTCTGCACTCTATACCCTACACTCTATACCCTACACTCTACACTCTATACCCTACACTCTACACTCTATACCCTACACTCTATACCCTACAATCTATACCATACACTCTATATCATACCCTCTATACCCTACACTCTATACCCTACACTCTACACTCTATACCCTACACTCTACACTCTATACCCTACACTCTATACATTACAATCTATACCATACACTCTATACCATACACTCTATACCCTACACTCTATACCTCACACTCTACACTCTATCCCCTGCACTCTATACCATACACCCTACACTCTATACCATACACTCTGTACCCTACACTCTAAACTCTATACCCTACACTCTATACCCTACACCCTACGCTCTATACCCTACACTCTATACCCTACACTCAACACTCTATACCCTACACTCTATTCCATACACTCTATACCCTACACTCTATACCCTACACTCTACACTCTATACCATACACTCTACACTTTACACTCTATACCCTACACTCTATACCCTACACTCTATACTCTATACCCTACACTCTATACTCTATACCATACACTCTATACCGTACATTCTACACTCTATACCCTACACTCTATACCCTACACTCTAATCCCTACACTCTACACTCTATACCCTATACTCTATACCCTACACTCTATACCCTACACTCTAGACTCTATACCCTACAGTCTATACCATACACTCTATACCCTACACTCTACACTCTATTCCCTACACTCTATACCATACACTCTATACCCTACACTCTTTACCCTACACTATACACTCTATACCCTACACTCTACACTCTATACTATAGACTCTATACCCTACAATCTACACTCTATACCCTACAATCTATACCCTACACTCTATACCCTACACTTTATACCCTACACTCTATACCCTACGCTCTACACTCTATAACCTACACTCTATAACATACACTTTACACCCTACACTCTATACCTTACACTCTATACCCTACACTCTACACCCTACACTCTACACTTTATACCCTACACTCTATAACCTACACTCTATACCCTACCCTCTTTACCCTACTCTCTACACTTTATACCCTACACTCTACACTCTATACCCTACACTCTATACCCTACACTCTACACTCTATACCCTACACTCTACACTCTATTCCCTACACTCTATACCATACTCTCTATACCCTACACTCTTTACCCTACAATATACACTCTATACCCTACACTCTACACTCTATACCATACACTCTATACCCTACACTCTATACCCTACACTCTACACTCTATACCCTACAATCTATACCCTACACTCCATACCCTACACTCTAAACCCTACACTCTATACCCTACACTCTACACTCTATACCCTACACTCTATACCATACACTCTATACCCTACACTCTATACCCTACACTCTATACCCTACACTCTACACTCTATACCCTACACTCTATAACATACACTTTATACCCTACACTCTATACCTTACACTCTATACCCTACACTCTACACCCTACACTCTACACTCTATACCCTACACTCTATAACCTACACTCTATACCCTACACTCTATACCCTACTCTCTACACTTCATACCCTACAATCTACACTCTATAACCTACAATCTACACCCTACACTCCACACTCTATACCCTACACTCTATAACCTACACTCTATACCCTACACTCTATACCCTACTCTCTACACTTTATACCCTACACTCTACACTCTATACCCTACACTCTATACCCTATACTCTACACCCTACACTCTACACTCTATACCCTACACTATATAACATACACTCTATACCCTACTCTCTACACTTTATACCCTACACTCTACACTCTATAACCTACAATCTACACCCTACACTCCACACTCTATACCCTACACTCTATAACCTACACTCTATACCCTACACTCTATACCCTACTCTCTACACTTTATACCCTACACTCTACACTCTATACCCTACACTCTATACCCTATACTCTACACCCTACACTCTACACTCTATACCCTACACTATATAACCTACACTCTATACCCTACACTCTATACCCTACTCTCTACACTTTATACCCTACACTCTACACTCTATACCCTACACTCTATACCCTACACTCTACACTCTATACCCTACACTCTATACCCTACACTCTACACTCTATACCCTACACTCTACACTCTATACCCTACTCTTTAAACCCTACACTCTATACCCTACACTCTACACTCTATACCCTACACTCTATACCCTACTCTCTACACTTTATACCCTACACTCTACACTCTATACCCTACACTCTATACCCTATACTCTACACCCTACACTCTACACTCTATACCCTACACTATATAACCTACACTCTATACCCTACACTCTATACCCTACTCTCTAGACTTTATACCCTACACTCTACACTCTACACTCTATACCCTACACTCTATACCCTACACTCTACACTCTATACCCTACACTCTATACCCTACAATCTACACTCTATACCCTACACTCTATACCATACACTCTATACCCTACACTCTATACCATACACTCTACACCATACACTCTATACCCTACACTCTATACCTCACACTCTACACTCTATCCCCTGCACTCTATACCACACACTCTACACTCTATACCCTACACTCTATATCCTACACTCTATACCCTACACTCTATACCCTACACTCTACACTCTATACCCTACACTCTATACCCTACACTCTACACTCTATACCCTACACTCTACACTCTATACCCTACACTCTATACCCTACAATCTATACCATACACTCTATACCATACACTCTGTACCCTACACTCTATACCCTACACTCTACACTCTATACCCTACACTCTATACCCTGCACTCTATACCCTACACTCTACACTCTATACCCAACACTCTATTCCATACACTCTATACCCTACACTCTATAATCTGCACTCTACACTCTATACCCAACATTCTATTCCATACACTCTATACCCTACACTCTATACCCTACACTCTACACTCTATACCCTACACTCTATTCCATACACTCTATACCCTACACTCTATACCCTACACCCTACGCTCTATACCCTACACTCTATACCCTACACTCTACACTCTATACCCTACACTCTACACTCTATACCCTTCACTCTATACCCTACACGCTATACCCTACACTCTATACCCTACACTCTATACCCTACACTTTACACCCTACACTTTATACCCTACACCCTATACCCTACACTCTATACCCTACACTCAATACCCTACACTCTATACCCTACACTCTATACCCTACACTCTATACCCTACACTCTATACCCTACACTCTACACTCGATACCCTACACTCTATACCCTACAATCTATACCATACACTCTATACCATACACTCTATACCATACACTCTATCCCCTACACTCTATACCATACACTCTACACTCTATACCCTACACTCTACACCCTACACTATATACCCTACACTCTACACTCTATACCCTACATTCTCTACCCTACACTCTATACCATACACTCTATACCATACACTCTATCCCCTACACTCTATACCATACACTTTACACTCTATACCCTACTTTCTATACCCTACACTCTACACTCTATACCCTACACTCTATACCCTACACTCTACACTCTATACCCTACACTCTACACCCTACACTCTATACCATACACTATATACCCTACACCCTACGCTCTATACCCTACACTCTATACCCTACACTCTACACTCTATACCCAACACTCTATTCCATACACTCTATACCCTACACTCTATACCCTACACTCTACACTCTATACCCTACAATCTACACTTTACACTCTACACCCTACACTCTATACTCTATACCCTACACTCTATAACGTACATTCTACACTTTATACCCTACACTCTATACCCTACACTCTAATCCCTACACTCTACACTCTATACCCTACACTCTATACCCTACACTCTATACCCTACACTCTACACTCTATACCCTACACTCTATACCCTACACTCTATACCCTACACTCTACACTCTATACCCTACACTCTATACCATACACTCTACACTCTATTCCCTATACTCTATACCATACACTCTATACCCTACACTCTATACCCTACACTATACACTCTATACCCTACACTCTACACTCTATACCATACACTCTATACCCTACACTCTATACCCTACACTCTACACTCTATACCCTACAATCTATACCCTACACTCTATACCCTACACCCTACACTCTATACCCTACAATCTACACTCTATACCCTACACTCTATACCATACACTCTATACCCTACACTCTATACCATACACTCTACACCATACACTCTATACCATACACTCTACACCCCACACTCTACACTCTATACCCTACACTCTATACCCTACACTCTATACTATACACTCTATACCCTACACTCTATACCCTACACTATACACTCTATACCCTACACTCTACACCATACACTCTATACCCTACACTCTATACTCTACGCTATACATTCTATACCTTACAATCTATACCTTACACTCTTTACCCTACACTCTATACCCTACACTCTATACCCTACACTCTACACTCTATAACCTACACTCTATACCATACACTCTATATCCTACACTCTATACCTTACACTCTATACCCTACACTCTACACTCTATACCCTACACTCTATACCATAAACTCTATACCCTACACTCTATGCCCTACAATCTAATCTCCATACCATACACTCTATACCCTACACTCTATAACATACATTCTACACCCTACACTCTATACCATACACTCTATACCATACACTCTACACTCTATACCATACACTCTATACCCTACACTCTACACTTTATACCCTACACTCTATACCCTACAATCTATACCCTACACTCTATACCCTAAACGCTATACCCTACACTCTATACCCTACACTCTATACCCTACACTCTACACTCTATACCCTACACTCTATACCATACACTCTATACCCTACACTCTACACTCTATACCCTACACTGTATACCATACACTCTATACCATACACTATATGCCCTACACTCTAATCTCCATACCATACACTCTATACCCTACACTCTATAACATACATTCTACACCCTACACTCTATACCATACACTCTATACCCTACACTCTACACTCTATACCATACACTCTATACCCTACACGCTACACTCTATACCCTAAACTCCACACCCTACACTCTATACCCTACACTCTATACCCTACACTCTATACCCTACACTCTATACCCTACACTCTACACTCTATACCCTACACTCTATACCCTACACTATACACTCTATACCCTACACTCTACACTCTATACCATACACTCTATACCCTACACTCTATACCCTACACTCTACACTCTACCCTACAATCTATACCCTACACTCTATACCCTACACCCTACACTCTATACCCTACAATCTACACTCTATACCCTACACTCTATACCATACACTCTATACCCTACACTCTATACCATACACTCTACACCATACACTCTATACCATACACTCTACACCCCACACTCTACACTCTATACCCTACACTATATACCCTACACTCTATACTATACACTCTATACCCTACACTCTATACCCTACACTATACACTCTATACCCTACACTCTACACCATACACTCTATACCCTACACTCTATACTCTACGCTATACATTCTATACCTTACAATCTATACCTTACACTCTTTACCCTACACTCTATACCCTACACTCTATACCCTACACTCTACACTCTATAACCTACACTCTATACCATACACTCTATATCCTACACTCTATACCCTACACTCTATACTCTACACTCTACACTCTATACCCTACACTCTATACCATAAACTCTATACCCTACACTCTATGCCCTACAATCTAATCTCCATACCATACACTCTATACCCTACACTCTATAACATACATTCTACACCCTACACTCTATACCATACACTCTATACCATACACTCTACACTCTATACCATACACTCTATACCCTACACTCTACACTTTATACCCTACACTCTATACCCTACAATCTATACCCTACACTCTATACCCTAAACGCTATACCCTACACTCTATACCCTACACTCTATACCCTACACTCTACACTCTATACCCTACACTCTATACCATACACTCTATACCATACACTCTATCCCCTACACTCTATACCATACACTATACACTCTATACCCTACACTCTATACCCTACACTCTGCACTCTATACCCTACACTCTATACCCTACACTCTACACTCTATACCCTACACTCTACACTCTATACCCTACACTCTATACCCTACAATCTGTACCATACACTCTATATCATACCCTCTATACCCTACACTCTATACCCTACACTCTACACTCTATACCCTACACTCTACACTCTATACCCTACAATCTATACATTACAATCTATACCATACACTCTATACCATACACTCTATACCCTACACTCTATACCTCACACTCTACACTCTATCCCCTGCACTCTATACCATACACCCTACACTCTATACCATACACTCTGTACCCTACACTCTAAACTCTATACCCTACACTCTATACCCTACACCCTACGCTCTATACCCTACACTCTATACCCTACACTCAATACTCTATACCCTACACTCTATTCCATACACTCTATACCCTACACTCTATACCCTACACTCTACACTCTATACCATACACTCTACACTTTACACTCTATACCCTACACTCTATACCCTACACTCTATACTCTATACCCTACACTCTATACTCTATACCATACACTCTATACCGTACATTCTACACTCTATACCCTACACTCTATACCCTACACTCTAATCCCTACACTCTACACTCTATACCCTACACTCTATACCCTACACTCTATACCCTACACTCTAGACTCTATACCCTACAGTCTATACCATACACTCTATACCCTACACTCTACACTCTATTCCCTACACTCTATACCATACACTCTATACCCTACACTCTTTACCCTACACTATACACTCTATACCCTACACTCTACACTCTATACCATAGACTCTATACCCTACAATCTATACTCTATACCCTACAATCTATACCCTACACTCTATACCCTACACTTTATACCCTACACTCTATACCCTACGCTCTACACTCTATAACCTACACTCTATAACATACACTTTACACCCTACACTCTATACCTTACACTCTATACCCTACACTCTACACCCTACACTCTACACTTTATACCCTACACTCTATAACCTACACTCTATACCCTACACTCTTTACCCTACTCTCTACACTTTATACCCTACACTCTACACTCTATACCCTACACTCTATACCCTACACTCTACACTCTATACCCTACACTCTACACTCTATTCCCTACACTCTATACCATACTCTCTATACCCTACACTCTTTACCCTACAATATACACTCTATACCCTACACTCTACACTCTATACCATACACTCTATACCCTACACTCTATACCCTACACTCTACACTCTATACCCTACACTCTATACCCTACAATCTATACCATACACTCTATACCATACACTCTGTACCCTACACTCTATACCCTACACTCTACACTCTATACCCTACACTCTATACCCTACACTCTATACCCTACACTCTATACCCTACACTCTATACCCTACACTCTACACTCTATACCCTACACTCTATACCCTACACTCTATACCCTACACTCTACACTCTATACCCTACAATCTATACCCTACACTGTATACCCTACACCCTACACTCTATACCCTACAATCTACACTCTATACCCTACACTCTATACCATACACTCTATACCCTACACTCTATACCCTACACTCTATACCCTACACTCTACACTCTATACCCTACACTCTATAACATACACTTTATACCCTACACTCTATACCTTACACTCTATACCCTACACTCTACACCCTACACTCTACACTCTATACCCTACACTCTATAACCTACACTCTATACCCTACACTCTATACCCTACTCTCTACACTTTATACCCTACAATCTACACTCTATAACCTACAATCTACACCCTACACTCCACACTCTATACCCTACACTCTATAACCTACACTCTATACCCTACACTCTATACCCTACTCTCTACACTTTATACCCTACACTCTACACTCTATACCCTACACTCTATACCCTATACTCTACACCCTACACTCTACACTCTATACCCTACACTATATAACCTACACTCTATACCCTACTCTCTACACTTTATACCCTACACTCTACACTCTATAACCTACAATCTACACCCTACACTCCACACTCTATACCCTACACTCTATAACCTACACTCTATACCCTACACTCTATACCCTACTCTCTACACTTTATACCCTACACTCTACACTCTATACCCTACACTCTATACCCTATACTCTACACCCTACACTCTACACTCTATACCCTACACTATATAACCTACACTCTATACCCTACACTCTATACCCTACTCTCTACACTTTATACCCTACACTCTACACTCTATACCCTACACTCTATACCCTACACTCTACACTCTATACCCTACACTCTATACCCTACACTCTACACTCTATACCCTACACTCTACACTCTATACCCTACTCTTTAAACCCTACACTCTATACCCTACACTCTACACTCTATACCCTACACTCTATACCCTAAACTCTACACTCTATACCCTACACTCTATACCCTACACTCTATACCCTACACTCTATACCCTACACTCTATACCCTACACTCTTCACCCTACACTTTATAGCTTACACTCTATACCCTACACTCTATACCATTCACTCTATACCCTACACTCTATACCCTACACTCTATACCCTACACTCTACACCATACACCATACACTCTATACCCTACCCTCTATACCTTACACTCTATACCCTACACTCTACACATTAAACCCTACACTATATACCCTACACTCTACACTCTATACCCTACACTCTATACCATACACTCTATACCCTACACTCTATACCCTACACTCTACACTCTATACCCTACACTCTACACTCTACACCCTACACTCTACACTTTACACTCTATACTCTACACTCTATACCCTACACTCTATACCCTACACTCTACACTTTATCCCCTACACTCTATACCCTACACTCTATACCCTACACTATATACCCTACACGCTATACCCTACACTCTATACCCTACACTCTATACCCTACACTCTATACCCTACATTCTACACCCTACACTCCATACCCTACACCCTATACCCTACACTCTATACCCTACACTCTACACCCTACACTCTATACCCTACACTCTATACCCTACACTCTATACCCTACACTCTATACCCTGCACTCTACACTCTATACCCTACTCTCTAAACCCTACACTCTATACCCTACACTCTACACTCTATACCCTACACTCTATACCCTACACTCTATACCCTACACTCTACACTCTATACCCTACACTCTACACTCTATACACTACACTCTATACCCTACAATCTATACCATACACTCTATACCATACACTCTATACCCTACACTCTACACTCTATACCCTACACTTTACACTCTATACCCTACACTCTATACCCTACAATCTATACCATACACTCTTTACCATACACTCTATACCCTACACTCTATACCTCACACTCTACACTCTATCCCCTGCACTCTATACCACACACTCTACACTCTATACCCTACACTCTATATCCTACACTCTATACCCTACACTCTATACCCTACACTCTACACTCTATACCCTACACTCTATACCCTACACTCTACACTCTATACCCTACACTCTACACTCTATACCCTACACTCTATACCCTACAATCTATAACATACACTTGATACCATACCCTCTATACCCTACACTCTATACCCTACACTCTACACTCTATACCCTACACTCTATACCCTACACTCTATACCCTACACTCTACACTCTATACCCAACACTCTATTCCATACACTCTATACCCTACACTCTATAATCTACACTCTACACTCTATACCCAACACTCTAATCCATACACTCTATACCCTACACTCTATACCCTACACTCTACACTCTATACCCTACACTCTATTCCATACACTCTATACCCTACACTCTATACCCTACACCCTACGCTCTATACCCTACACTCTATACCCTACACTCTACACTCTATACCCTACACTCTACACTCTATACCCTTCACTCTATACCATACACGCTATACCCTACACTCTATACCCTACACTCTATACCCTACACTCTACACCCTACACTCTACACCCTACACTTTATACCCTACACCCTATACCCTACACTCTATACCCTACACTCAACACCCTACACTCTATACCCTACACTCTATACCCTACACTCTATACCCTACACTCTATACCCTACACTCTACACTCGATACCCTACACTCTATACCCTACAATCTATACCATACACTCTATACCATACACTCTATACCATACACTCTATCCCCTACACTCTATACCATACACTCTACACTCTATACCCTACACTCTACACCCTACACTATATACCCTACACTCTACACTCTATACCCTACATTCTCTACCCTACACTCTATACCATACACTCTATACCATAAACTCTATCCCCTACACTCTATACCATACACTTTACACTCTATACCCTACTTTCTATACCCTACACTCTACACTCTATACCCTACACTCTATACCCTACACTCTACACTCTATACCCTACACTCTACACCCTACACTCTATACCATACACTCTATACCCTACACTCTACACTCTATACCCTACACTCTATACCCTACACTCTATACCCTACACCCTACGCTCTATACCCTACACTCTATACCCTACACTCTACACTCTATACCCAACACTCTATTCCATACACTCTATACCCTACACTCTACACTTTACACTCTATACCCTACACTCTATACTCTATACCCTACACTCTATACCGTACATTCTACACTCTATACCCTACACTTTATACCCTACACTCTAATCCCTACACTCTACACTCTATACCCTACACTCTATACCCTACACTCTATACCCTACACTCTACACTCTATACCCTACACTCTATACCCTACACTCTATACCCTACACTCTACACTCTATACCCTACACTCTATACCATACACTCTACACTCTATTCCCTACACTCTATACCATACACTCTATACCCTACACTCTATACCCTACACTATACACTCTATACCCTACACTCTACACTCTATACCATACACTCTATACCCAACACTCTATACCCTACACTCTACACTCTATACCCTACAATCTATACCCTACACTCTATACCCTACACCCTACACTCTATACCCTACAATCTACACTCTATACCCTACACTCTATACCATACACTCTATACCCTACACTCTATACCATACACTCTACACCATACACTCTATACCATACACTCTACACTCTATACCCTACACTCTACACCCTACACTATATACCCTACACTCTACACTCTATACCCTACATTCTCTACCCTACACTCTATACCATACACTCTATACCATACACTCTATCCCCTACACTCTATACCATACACTTTACACTCTATACCCTACTTTCTATACCCTACACTCTACACTCTATACCCTACACTCTATACCCTACACTCTACACTCTATACCCTACACTCTACACTCTATACCCTACACTCTACACCCTACACTCTATACCATACACTCTATACCCTACACTCTACACTCTATACCCTACACTCTATACCCTACACTCTATACCCTACACCCTACGCTCTATACCCTACACTCTATACCCTACACTCTACACTCTATACCCAACACTATATTCCATACACTCTATACCCTACACTCTATACCCTACACTCTACACTCTATACCCTACACTCTACACTTTACACTCTATACCCTACACTCAATACTCTATACCCTACACTCTATACCGTACATTCTACACTCTATACCCTACACTTTATACCCTACACTCTAATCCCTACACTCTACACTCTATACCCTACACTCTATACCCTACACTCTATACCCTACACTCTACACTCTATACCCTACACTCTATACCCTACACTCTACACTCTATACCCTACACTCTATACCATACACTCTACACTCTATTCCCTACACTCTATACCATACACTCTATACCCTACACTCTATACCCTACACTATACACTCTATACCCTACACTCTACACTCTATACCATACACTCTATACCCTACACTCTATACCCTACACTCTACACTCTATACCCTACAATCTATACCCTACACTCTATACCCTACACCCTACACTTTATACCCTACAATCTACACTCTATACCCTACACTCTATACCATACACTCTATACCATACACTCTACACCATACACTCTATACCATACACTCTACACGCCACACTCTACACTCTATACCCTACACTCTATACCCTACACTCTATACTATACACTCTATACCCTACACTCTATACCCTACACTATACACTCTATACCCTACACTCTACACCATACACTCTATACCCTACACTCTATACTCTACGCTATACATTCTATACCTTACAATCTATACCTTACACTCTTTACCCTACACTCTATACCCTACACTCTACACTCTATAACCTACACTCTATACCCTACACTCTATACCCTACACTCTATACCCTACACTCTACACTCTATACCCTACACTCTATACCCTACACTCTATACCATACACTCTATACCATACACTCTATCCCCTACACTCTATACCATACACTATACACTCTATACCCTACACTCTATACCCTACACTCTGCACTCTATACCCTACACTCTATACCCTACACTCTACACTCTATACCCTACACTCTACACTCTATACCCTACACTCTATACCCTACAATCTATACCATACACTCTATATCATACCCTCTATACCCTACACTCTATACCCTACACTCTACACTCTATACCCTACACTCTACACTCTATACCCTACACTCTATACATTACAATCTATACCATACACTCTATACCATACACTCTATACCCTACACTCTATACCTCACACTCTACACTCTATCCCCTGCACTCTATACCATACACCCTACACTCTATACCATACACTCTGTACCCTACACTCTAAACTCTATACCCTACACTCTATACCCTACACCCTACGCTCTATACCCTACACTCTATACCCTACACTCAACACTCTATACCCTACACTCTATTCCATACACTCTATACCCTACACTCTATACCCTACACTCTACACTCTATACCATACACTCTACACTTTACACTCTATACCCTACACTCTATACCCTACACTCTATACTCTATACCCTACACTCTATACTCTATACCATACACTCTATACCGTACATTCTACACTCTATACCCTACACTCTATACCCTACACTCTAATCCCTACACTCTACACTCTATACCCTATACTCTATACCCTACACTCTATACCCTACACTCTAGACTCTATACCCTACAGTCTATACCATACACTCTATACCCTACACTCTACACTCTATTCCCTACACTCTATACCATACACTCTATACCCTACACTCTTTACCCTACACTATACACTCTATACCCTACACTCTACACTCTATACTATAGACTCTATACCCTACAATCTACACTCTATACCCTACAATCTATACCCTACACTCTATACCCTACACTTTATACCCTACACTCTATACCCTACGCTCTACACTCTATAACCTACACTCTATAACATACACTTTACACCCTACACTCTATACCTTACACTCTATACCCTACACTCTACACCCTACACTCTACACTTTATACCCTACACTCTATAACCTACACTCTATACCCTACCCTCTTTACCCTACTCTCTACACTTTATACCCTACACTCTACACTCTATACCCTACACTCTATACCCTACACTCTACACTCTATACCCTACACTCTACACTCTATTCCCTACACTCTATACCATACTCTCTATACCCTACACTCTTTACTCTACAATATACACTCTATACCCTACACTCTACACTCTATACCATACACTCTATACCCTACACTCTATACCCTACACTCTACACTCTATACCCTACAATCTATACCCTACACTCCATACCCTACACTCTAAACCCTACACTCTATACCCTACACTCTACACTCTATACCCTACACTCTATACCATACACTCTATACCCTACACTCTATACCCTACACTCTATACCCTACACTCTACACTCTATACTCTACACTCTATAACATACACTTTATACCCTACACTCTATACCTTACACTCTATACCCTACACTCTACACCCTACACTCTACACTCTATACCCTACACTCTATAACCTACACTCTATACCCTACACTCTATACCCTACTCTCTACACTTCATACCCTACAATCTACACTCTATAACCTACAATCTACACCCTACACTCCACACTCTATACCCTACACTCTATAACCTACACTCTATACCCTACACTCTATACCCTACTCTCTACACTTTATACCCTACACTCTACACTCTATACCCTACACTCTATACCCTATACTCTACACCCTACACTCTACACTCTATACCCTACACTATATAACATACACTCTATACCCTACTCTCTACACTTTATACCCTACACTCTACACTCTATAACCTACAATCTACACCCTACACTCCACACTCTATACCCTACACTCTATAACCTACACTCTATACCCTACACTCTATACCCTACTCTCTACACTTTATACCCTACACTCTACACTCTATACCCTACACTCTATACCCTATACTCTACACCCTACACTCTACACTCTATACCCTACACTATATAACCTACACTCTATACCCTACACTCTATACCCTACTCTCTACACTTTATACCCTACACTCTACACTCTATACCCTACACTCTATACCCTACACTCTACACTCTATACCCTACACTCTATACCCTACACTCTACACTCTATACCCTACACTCTACACTCTATACCCTACTCTTTAAACCCTACACTCTATACCCTACACTCTACACTCTATACCCTACACTCTATACCCTACTCTCTACACTTTATACCCTACACTCTACACTCTATACCCTACACTCTATACCCTATACTCTACACCCTACACTCTACACTCTATACCCTACACTATATAACCTACACTCTATACCCTACACTCTATACCCTACTCTCTAGACTTTATACCCTACACTCTACACTCTACACTCTATACCCTACACTCTATACCCTACACTCTACACTCTATACCCTACACTCTATACCCTACACTCTACACTCTATACTCTACACTCTATACCCTACTCTTTAAACCCTACACTCTATACCCTACAATCTACACTCTATACCCTACACTCTATACCCTAAACTCTACACTCTATACCCTACACTCTATACCCTACACTCTACACTCTATACCCTACAATCTATACCCTACACTCTATACCCTACACTCTATACCCTACAATCTACACTCTATACCCTACACTCTATACCATACACTCTATACCCTACACTCTATACCATACACTCTACACCATACACTCTATACCCTACACTCTATACCTCACACTCTACACTCTATCCCCTGCACTCTATACCACACACTCTACACTCTATACCCTACACTCTATATCCTACACTCTATACCCTACACTCTATACCCTACACTCTACACTCTATACCCTACACTCTATACCCTACACTCTACACTCTATACCCTACACTCTACACTCTATACCCTACACTCTATACCCTACAATCTATACCATACACTCTATACCATACACTCTGTACCCTACACTCTATACCCTACACTCTACACTCTATACCCTACACTCTATACCCTGCACTCTATACCCTACACTCTACACTCTATACCCAACACTCTATTCCATACACTCTATACCCTACACTCTATAATCTACACTCTACACTCTATACCCAACATTCTATTCCATACACTCTATACCCTACACTCTATACCCTACACTCTACACTCTATACCCTACACTCTATTCCATACACTCTATACCCTACACTCTATACCCTACACCCTACGCTCTATACCCTACACTCTATACCCTACACTCTACACTCTATACCCTACACTCTACACTCTATACCCTTCACTCTATACCCTACACGCTATACCCTACACTCTATACCCTACACTCTATACCCTACACTCTATACCCTACACTCTACACCCTACACTTTATACCCTACACCCTATACCCTACACTCTATACCCTACACTCAATACCCTACACTCTATACCCTACACTCTATACCCTACACTCTATACCCTACACTCTATACCCTACACTCTACACTCGATACCCTACACTCTATACCCTACAATCTATACCATACACTCTATACCATACACTCTATACCATACACTCTATCCCCTACACTCTATACCATACACTCTACACTCTATACCCTACACTCTACACCCTACACTATATACCCTACACTCTACACTCTATACCCTACATTCTCTACCCTACACTCTATACCATACACTCTATACCATACACTCTATCCCCTACACTCTATACCATACACTTTACACTCTATACCCTACTTTCTATACCCTACACTCTACACTCTATACCCTACACTCTATACCCTACACTCTACACTCTATACCCTACACTCTACACCCTACACTCTATACCATACACTATATACCCTACACCCTACGCTCTATACCCTACACTCTATACCCTACACTCTACACTCTATACCCAACACTCTATTCCATACACTCTATACCCTACACTCTATACCCTACACTCTACACTCTATACCCTACAATCTACACTTTACACTCTACACCCTACACTCTATACTCTATACCCTACACTCTATAACGTACATTCTACACTTTATACCCTACACTCTATACCCTACACTCTAATCCCTACACTCTACACTCTATACCCTACACTCTATACCCTACACTCTATACCCTACACTCTACACTCTATACCCTACACTCTATACCCTACACTCTATACCCTACACTCTACACTCTATACCCTACACTCTATACCATACACTCTACACTCTATTCCCTATACTCTATACCATACACTCTATACCCTACACTCTATACCCTACACTATACACTCTATACCCTACACTCTACACTCTATACCATACACTCTATACCCTACACTCTATACCCTACACTCTACACTCTATACCCTACAATCTATACCCTACACTCTATACCCTACACCCTACACTCTATACCCTACAATCTACACTCTATACCCTACACTCTATACCATACACTCTATACCCTACACTCTATACCATACACTCTACACCATACACTCTATACCATACACTCTACACCCCACACTCTACACTCTATACCCTACACTCTATACCCTACACTCTATACTATACACTCTATACCCTACACTCTATACCCTACACTATACACTCTATACCCTACACTCTACACCATACACTCTATACCCTACACTCTATACTCTACGCTATACATTCTATACCTTACAATCTATACCTTACACTCTTTACCCTACACTCTATACCCTACACTCTATACCCTACACTCTACACTCTATAACCTACACTCTATACCATACACTCTATATCCTACACTCTATACCCTACACTCTATACCCTACACTCTACACTCTATACCCTACACTCTATACCATAAACTCTATACCCTACACTCTATGCCCTACAATCTAATCTCCATACCATACACTCTATACCCTACACTCTATAACATACATTCTACACCCTACACTCTATACCATACACTCTATACCATACACTCTACACTCTATACCATACACTCTATACCCTACACTCTACACTTTATACCCTACACTCTATACCCTACAATCTATACCCTACACTCTATACCCTAAACGCTATACCCTACACTCTATACCCTACACTCTATACCCTACACTCTACACTCTATACCCTACACTCTATACCATACACTCTATACCCTACACTCTACACTCTATACCCTACACTGTATACCATACACTCTATACCATACACTATATGCCCTACACTCTAATCTCCATACCATACACTCTATACCCTACACTCTATAACATACATTCTACACCCTACACTCTATACCATACACTCTATACCCTACACTCTACACTCAATACCATACACTCTATACCCTACACGCTACACTCTATACCCTAAACTCCACACCCTACACTCTATACCCTACACTCTATACCCTACACTCTATACCCTACACTCTATACCCTACACTCTACACTCTATACCCTACACTCTATACCCTACACTATACACTCTATACCCTACACTCTACACTCTATACCATACACTCTATACCCTACACTCTATACCCTACACTCTACACTCTACCCTACAATCTATACCCTACACTCTATACCCTACACCCTACACTCTATACCCTACAATCTACACTCTATACCCTACACTCTATACCATACACTCTATACCCTACACTCTATACCATACACTCTACACCATACACTCTATACCATACACTCTACACCCCACACTCTACACTCTATACCCTACACTATATACCCTACACTCTATACTATACACTCTATACCCTACACTCTATACCCTACACTATACACTCTATACCCTACACTCTACACCATACACTCTATACCCTACACTCTATACTCTACGCTATACATTCTATACCTTACAATCTATACCTTACACTCTTTACCCTACACTCTATACCCTACACTCTATACCCTACACTCTACACTCTATAACCTACACTCTATACCATACACTCTATATCCTACACTCTATACCCTACACTCTATACTCTACACTCTACACTCTATACCCTACACTCTATACCATAAACTCTATACCCTACACTCTATGCCCTACAATCTAATCTCCATACCATACACTCTATACCCTACACTCTATAACATACATTCTACACCCTACACTCTATACCATACACTCTATACCATACACTCTACACTCTATACCATACACTCTATACCCTACACTCTACACTTTATACCCTACACTCTATACCCTACAATCTATACCCTACACTCTATACCCTAAACGCTATACCCTACACTCTATACCCTACACTCTATACCCTACACTCTACACTCTATACCCTACACTCTATACCATACACTCTATACCATACACTCTATCCCCTACACTCTATACCATACACTATACACTCTATACCCTACACTCTATACCCTACACTCTGCACTCTATACCCTACACTCTATACCCTACACTCTACACTCTATACCCTACACTCTACACTCTATACCCTACACTCTATACCCTACAATCTGTACCATACACTCTATATCATACCCTCTATACCCTACACTCTATACCCTACACTCTACACTCTATACCCTACACTCTACACTCTATACCCTACACTCTATACATTACAATCTATACCATACACTCTATACCATACACTCTATACCCTACACTCTATACCTCACACTCTACACTCTATCCCCTGCACTCTATACCATACACCCTACACTCTATACCATACACTCTGTACCCTACACTCTAAACTCTATACCCTACACTCTATACCCTACACCCTACGCTCTATACCCTACACTCTATACCCTACACTCAATACTCTATACCCTACACTCTATTCCATACACTCTATACCCTACACTCTATACCCTACACTCTACACTCTATACCATACACTCTACACTTTACACTCTATACCCTACACTCTATACCCTACACTCTATACTCTATACCCTACACTCTATACTCTATACCATACACTCTATACCGTACATTCTACACTCTATACCCTACACTCTATACCCTACACTCTAATCCCTACACTCTACACTCTATACCCTACACTCTATACCCTACACTCTATACCCTACACTCTAGACTCTATACCCTACAGTCTATACCATACACTCTATACCCTACACTCTACACTCTATTCCCTACACTCTATACCATACACTCTATACCCTACACTCTTTACCCTACACTATACACTCTATACCCTACACTCTACACTCTATACCATAGACTCTATACCCTACAATCTATACTCTATACCCTACAATCTATACCCTACACTCTATACCCTACACTTTATACCCTACACTCTATACCCTACGCTCTACACTCTATAACCTACACTCTATAACATACACTTTACACCCTACACTCTATACCTTACACTCTATACCCTACACTCTACACCCTACACTCTACACTTTATACCCTACACTCTATAACCTACACTCTATACCCTACACTCTTTACCCTACTCTCTACACTTTATACCCTACACTCTACACTCTATACCCTACACTCTATACCCTACACTCTACACTCTATACCCTACACTCTACACTCTATTCCCTACACTCTATACCATACTCTCTATACCCTACACTCTTTACCCTACAATATACACTCTATACCCTACACTCTACACTCTATACCATACACTCTATACCCTACACTCTATACCCTACACTCTACACTCTATACCCTACAATCTATACCCTACACTCCATACCCTACACTCTAAACCCTACACTCTATACCCTACACTCTACACTCTATACCCTACACTCTATACCATACACTCTATACCCTACACTCTATACCCTACACTCTATACCCTACACTCTACACTCTATACCCTACACTCTATAACATGCACTTTATACCCTACACTCTATACCTTACACTCTATACCCTACACTCTACACCCTACACTCTACACTCTATACCCTACACTCTATAACCTACACTCTATACCCTACACTCTATACCCTACTCTCTACACTTTATACCCTACAATCTACACTCTATAACCTACAATCTACACCCTACACTCCACACTCTATACCCTACACTCTATAACCTACACTCTATACCCTACACTCTATACCCTACTCTCTACACTTTATACCCTACACTCTACACTCTATACCCTACACTCTATACCCTATACTCTACACCCTACACTCTACACTCTATACCCTACACTATATAACATACACTCTATACCCTACTCTCTACACTTTATACCCTACACTCTACAACCTATAACCTACAATCTACACCCTACTCTCTACACTTTATACCCTACACTCTACACTCTATACCCTACACTCTATACCCTATACTCTACACCCTACACTCTACACTCTATACCCTACACTATATAACCTACACTCTATACCCTACACTCTATACCCTACTCTCTACACTTTATACCCTACACTCTACACTCTATACCCTACACTCTATACCCTACACTCTACACTCTATACCCTACACTCTATACCCTACACTCTACACTCTATACCCTACACTCTACACTCTATACCCTACTCTTTAAACCCTACACTCTATACCCTACACTCTACACTCTATACCCTACACTCTATACCCTAAACTTTACACTCTATACCCTACACTCTATACCCTACACTCTACACTCTATACCCTACAATCTATACCCTACACTCTATACCCTACACTCTATACCCTACAATCTACACTCTATACCCTACACTCTATACCCTATACTCTACACCCTACACTCTACACTCTATACCCTACACTATATAACATACACTCTATACCCTACTCTCCACACTTTATACCCTACACTCTACACTCTATAACCTACAATCTACACCCTACACTCCACACTCTATACCCTACACTCTATAACCTACACTCTATACCCTACACTCTATACCCTACTCTCTACACTTTATACCCTACACTATACACTCTATACCCTACACTCTATACCCTATACTCTACACCCTACACTCTACACTCTATACCCTACACTATATAACCTACACTCTATACCCTACACTCTATACCCTACTCTCTACACTTTATACCCTACACTCTACACTCTATACCCTACACTCTATACCCTACACTCTACACTCTATACCCTACACTCTATACCCTACACTCTACACTCTATACCCTACACTCTACACTCTATACCCTACTCTTTAAACCCTACACTCTATACCCTACACTCTACACTCTATACCCTACACTCTATACCCTAAACTCTACACTCTATACCCTACACTCTATACCCTACACTCTACACTCTATACCCTACAATCTATACCCTACACTCTATACCCTACACTCTATACCCTACAATCTACACTCTATACCCTACACTCTATACCATACACTCTATACCCTACACTCTATACCATACACTCTACACCATACACTCTATACCATACACTCTACACCCCACACTCTACACTCTATACCCTACACTCTATACCCTACACTCTATACTATACACTCTATACCCTACACTCTATACCCTACACTATACACTCTATACCCTACACTCTACACCATACACTCTATACCCTACACTCTATACTCTACGCTATACATTCTATACCTTACAATCTATACCCTACACTCTATACCCTACACTCTATACCCTACACTCTACACTCTATAACCTACACTCTATACCATACACTCTATATCCTACACTCTATACCCTACACTCTATACCCTAAACTCTACACTCTATACCCTACACTATATAACCTACACTCTATACCCTACACTCTATACCCTACTCTCTACACTTTATACCCTACACTCTACACTCTATACCCTACACTCTATACCCTACACTCTACACTCTATACCCTACACTCTATACCCTACACTCTACACTCTATACCCTACACTCTACACTCTATACCCTACTCTTTAAACCCTACACTCTATACCCTACACTCTACACTCTATACCCTACACTCTATACCCTAAACTCTACACTCTATACCCTACACTCTATACCCTACACTCTACACTCTATACCCTACAATCTATACCCTACACTCTATACCCTACACCCTACACTCTATACCCTACAATCTACACTCTATACCCTACACTATATACCATACACTCTATACCCTACACTCTATACCATACACTCTACACCATACACTCTATACCATACACTCTACACCCCACACTCTACACTCTATACCCTACACTCTATACCCTACACTCTATACTATACACTCTATACCCTACACTCTATACCCTACACTCTACACTCTATACCCTACACTCTACACTCTACACCCTACACTCTACACTTTACACTCTATACTCTACACTCTATACCCTACACTCTATACCCTACACTCTACACTTTATCCCCTACACTCTATACCCTACACTCTATACCCTACACTATATACCCTACACGCTATACCCTACACTCTATACCCTACACTCTATACCCTACACTCTATACCCTACATTCTACACCCTACACTCCATACCCTACACCCTATACCCTACACTCTATACCCTACACTCTACACCCTACACTCTATACCCTACACTCTATACCCTACACTCTATACCCTACACTCTATACCCTGCACTCTACACTCTATACCCTACTCTCTAAACCCTACACTCTATACCCTACACTCTACACTCTATACCCTACACTCTATACCCTACACTCTATACCCTACACTCTACACTCTATACCCTACACTCTACACTCTATACACTACACTCTATACCCTACAATCTATACCATACACTCTATACCATACACTCTATACCCTACACTCTACACTCTATACCCTACACTTTACACTCTATACCCTACACTCTATACCCTACAATCTATACCATACACTCTTTACCATACACTCTATACCCTACACTCTATACCTCACACTCTACACTCTATCCCCTGCACTCTATACCACACACTCTACACTCTATACCCTACACTCTATATCCTACACTCTATACCCTACACTCTATACCCTACACTCTACACTCTATACCCTACACTCTATACCCTACACTCTACACTCTATACCCTACACTCTACACTCTATACCCTACACTCTATACCCTACAATCTATACCATACACTCTATACCATACACTCTGTACCCTACACTCTATACCCTACACTCTACACTCTATACCCTACACTCTATACCCTACACTCTATACCCTACACTCTACACTCTATACCCTACACTCTATACCCTACACTCTATACCCTACACTCTACACTCTATACCCTACAATCTATACCCTACACTGTATACCCTACACCCTACACTCTATACCCTACAATCTACACTCTATACCCTACACTCTATACCATACACTCTATACCCTACACTCTATACCCTACACTCTATACCCTACACTCTACACTCTATACCCTACACTCTATAACATACACTTTATACCCTACACTCTATACCTTACACTCTATACCCTACACTCTACACCCTACACTCTACACTCTATACCCTACACTCTATAACCTACACTCTATACCCTACACTCTATACCCTACTCTCTACACTTTATACCCTACAATCTACACTCTATAACCTACAATCTACACCCTACACTCCACACTCTATACCCTACACTCTATAACCTACACTCTATACCCTACACTCTATACCCTACTCTCTACACTTTATACCCTACACTCTACACTCTATACCCTACACTCTATACCCTATACTCTACACCCTACACTCTACACTCTATACCCTACACTATATAACCTACACTCTATACCCTACTCTCTACACTTTATACCCTACACTCTACACTCTATAACCTACAATCTACACCCTACACTCCACACTCTATACCCTACACTCTATAACCTACACTCTATACCCTACACTCTATACCCTACTCTCTACACTTTATACCCTACACTCTACACTCTATACCCTACACTCTATACCCTATATTCTACACCCTACACTCTACACTCTATACCCTACACTATATAACCTACACTCTATACCCTACACTCTATACCCTACTCTCTACACTTTATACCCTACACTCTACACTCTATACCCTACACTCTATACCCTACACTCTACACTCTATACCCTACACTCTATACCCTACACTCTACACTCTATACCCTACACTCTACACTCTATACCCTACTCTTTAAACCCTACACTCTATACCCTACACTCTACACTCTATACCCTACACTCTATACCCTAAACTCTACACTCTATACCCTACACTCTATACCCTACACTCTATACCCTACACTCTATACCCTACACTCTATACCCTACACTCTTCACCCTACACTTTATAGCTTACACTCTATACCCTACACTCTATACCATTCACTCTATACCCTACACTCTATACCCTACACTCTATACCCTACACTCTACACCATACACCATACACTCTATACCCTACCCTCTATACCTTACACTCTATACCCTACACTCTACACATTAAACCCTACACTATATACCCTACACTCTACACTCTATACCCTACACTCTATACCATACACTCTATACCCTACACTCTATACCCTACACTCTACACTCTATACCCTACACTCTACACTCTACACCCTACACTCTACACTTTACACTCTATACTCTACACTCTATACCCTACACTCTATACCCTACACTCTACACTTTATCCCCTACACTCTATACCCTACACTCTATACCCTACACTATATACCCTACACGCTATACCCTACACTCTATACCCTACACTCTATACCCTACACTCTATACCCTACATTCTACACCCTACACTCCATACCCTACACCCTATACCCTACACTCTATACCCTACACTCTACACCCTACACTCTATACCCTACACTCTATACCCTACACTCTATACCCTACACTCTATACCCTGCACTCTACACTCTATACCCTACTCTCTAAACCCTACACTCTATACCCTAAACTCTACACTCTATACCCTACACTCTATACCCTACACTCTATACCCTACACTCTACACTCTATACCCTACACTCTACACTCTATACACTACACTCTATACCCTACAATCTATACCATACACTCTATACCATACACTCTATACCCTACACTCTACACTCTATACCCTACACTTTACACTCTATACCCTACACTCTATACCCTACAATCTATACCATACACTCTTTACCATACACTCTATACCCTACACTCTATACCTCACACTCTACACTCTATCCCCTGCACTCTATACCACACACTCTACACTCTATACCCTACACTCTATATCCTACACTCTATACCCTACACTCTATACCCTACACTCTACACTCTATACCCTACACTCTATACCCTACACTCTACACTCTATACCCTACACTCTACACTCTATACCCTACACTCTATACCCTACAATCTATACCATACACTTGATACCATACCCTCTATACCCTACACTCTATACCCTACACTCTACACTCTATACCCTACACTCTATACCCTACACTCTATACCCTACACTCTACACTCTATACCCAACACTCTATTCCATACACTCTATACCCTACACTCTATAATCTACACTCTACACTCTATACCCAACACTCTAATCCATACACTCTATACCCTACACTCTATACCCTACACTCTACACTCTATACCCTACACTCTATTCCATACACTCTATACCCTACACTCTATACCCTACACCCTACGCTCTATACCCTACACTCTATACCCTACACTCTACACTCTATACCCTACACTCTACACTCTATACCCTTCACTCTATACCATACACGCTATACCCTACACTCTATACCCTACACTCTATACCCTACACTCTACACCCTACACTCTACACCCTACACTTTATACCCTACACCCTATACCCTACACTCTATACCCTACACTCAACACCCTACACTCTATACCCTACACTCTATACCCTACACTCTATACCCTACACTCTATACCCTACACTCTACACTCGATACCCTACACTCTATACCCTACAATCTATACCATACACTCTATACCATACACTCTATACCATACACTCTATCCCCTACACTCTATACCATACACTCTACACTCTATACCCTACACTCTACACCCTACACTATATACCCTACACTCTACACTCTATACCCTACATTCTCTACCCTACACTCTATACCATACACTCTATACCATAAACTCTATCCCCTACACTCTATACCATACACTTTACACTCTATACCCTACTTTCTATACCCTACACTCTACACTCTATACCCTACACTCTATACCCTACACTCTACACTCTATACCCTACACTCTACACCCTACACTCTATACCATACACTCTATACCCTACACTCTACACTCTATACCCTACACTCTATACCCTACACTCTATACCCTACACCCTACGCTCTATACCCTACACTCTATACCCTACACTCTACACTCTATACCCAACACTCTATTCCATACACTCTATACCCTACACTCTATACCCTACACTCTACACTCTATACCCTACACTCTACACTTTACACTCTATACCCTACACTCTATACTCTATACCCTACACTCTATACCGTACATTCTACACTCTATACCCTACACTTTATACCCTACACTCTAATCCCTACACTCTACACTCTATACCCTACACTCTATACCCTACACTCTATACCCTACACTCTACACTCTATACCCTACACTCTATACCCTACACTCTATACCCTACACTCTACACTCTATACCCTACACTCTATACCATACACTCTACACTCTATTCCCTACACTCTATACCATACACTCTATACCCTACACTCTATACCCTACACTATACACTCTATACCCTACACTCTACACTCTATACCATACACTCTATACCCAACACTCTATACCCTACACTCTACACTCTATACCCTACAATCTATACCCTACACTCTATACCCTACACCCTACACTCTATACCCTACAATCTACACTCTATACCCTACACTCTATACCATACACTCTATACCCTACACTCTATACCATACACTCTACACCATACACTCTATACCATACACTCTACACTCTATACCCTACACTCTACACCCTACACTATATACCCTACACTCTACACTCTATACCCTACATTCTCTACCCTACACTCTATACCATACACTCTATACCATACACTCTATCCCCTACACTCTATACCATACACTTTACACTCTATACCCTACTTTCTATACCCTACACTCTACACTCTATACCCTACACTCTATACCCTACACTCTACACTCTATACCCTACACTCTACACTCTATACCCTACACTCTACACCCTACACTCTATACCATACACTCTATACCCTACACTCTACACTCTATACCCTACACTCTATACCCTACACTCTATACCCTACACCCTACGCTCTATACCCTACACTCTATACCCTACACTCTACACTCTATACCCAACACTATATTCCATACACTCTATACCCTACACTCTATACCCTACACTCTACACTCTATACCCTACACTCTACACTTTACACTCTATACCCTACACTCTATACTCTATACCCTACACTCTATACCGTACATTCTACACTCTATACCCTACACTTTATACCCTACACTCTAATCCCTACACTCTACACTCTATACCCTACACTCTATACCCTACACTCTATACCCTACACTCTACACTCTATACCCTACACTCTATACCCTACACTCTACACTCTATACCCTACACTCTATACCATACACTCTACACTCTATTCCCTACACTCTATACCATACACTCTATACCCTACACTCTATACCCTACACTATACACTCTATACCCTACACTCTACACTCTATACCATACACTCTATACCCTACACTCTATACCCTACACTCTACACTCTATACCCTACAATCTATACCCTACACTCTATACCCTACACCCTACACTCTATACCCTACAATCTACACTCTATACCCTACACTCTATACCATACACTCTATACCATACACTCTACACCATACACTCTATACCATACACTCTACACCCCACACTCTACACTCTATACCCTACACTCTATACCCTACACTCTATACTATACACTCTATGCCCTACACTCTATACCCTACACTATACACTCTATACCCTACACTCTACACCATACACTCTATACCCTACACTCTATACTCTACGCTATACATTCTATACCTTACAATCTATACCTTACACTCTTTACCCTACACTCTATACCCTACACTCTACACTCTATAACCTACACTCTATACCCTACACTCTATACCCTACACTCTATACCCTACACTCTACACTCTATACCCTACACTCTATACCCTACACTCTATACCATACACTCTATACCATACACTCTATCCCCTACACTCTATACCATACACTATACACTCTATACCCTACACTCTATACCCTACACTCTGCACTCTATACCCTACACTCTATACCCTACACTCTACACTCTATACCCTACACTCTACACTCTATACCCTACACTCTATACCCTACAATCTATACCATACACTCTATATCATACCCTCTATACCCTACACTCTATACCCTACACTCTACACTCTATAC
Source organism: Ranitomeya imitator (assembly GCF_032444005.1). NCBI lineage: Eukaryota > Metazoa > Chordata > Amphibia > Anura > Dendrobatidae > Ranitomeya > Ranitomeya imitator. The sequence continues at coordinate 214,006 of NW_027193777.1, read as the reverse complement.
CCTACACTCTACACTCTATACCCTACACTCTATACATTACAATCTATACCATACACTCTATACCATACACTCTATACCCTACACTCTATACCTCACACTCTACACTCTATCCCCTGCACTCTATACCATACACCCTACACTCTATACCATACACTCTGTACCCTACACTCTAAACTCTATACCCTACACTCTATACCCTACACCCTACGCTCTATACCCTACACTCTATACCCTACACTCAACACTCTATACCCTACACTCTATTCCATACACTCTATACCCTACACTCTATACCCTACACTCTACACTCTATACCATACACTCTACACTTTACACTCTATACCCTACACTCTATACCCTACACTCTATACTCTATACCCTACACTCTATACTCTATACCATACACTCTATACCGTACATTCTACACTCTATACCCTACACTCTATACCCTACACTCTAATCCCTACACTCTACACTCTATACCCTATACTCTATACCCTACACTCTATACCCTACACTCTAGACTCTATACCCTACAGTCTATACCATACACTCTATACCCTACACTCTACACTCTATTCCCTACACTCTATACCATACACTCTATACCCTACACTCTTTACCCTACACTATACACTCTATACCCTACACTCTACACTCTATACTATAGACTCTATACCCTACAATCTACACTCTATACCCTACAATCTATACCCTACACTCTATACCCTACACTTTATACCCTACACTCTATACCCTACGCTCTACACTCTATAACCTACACTCTATAACATACACTTTACACCCTACACTCTATACCTTACACTCTATACCCTACACTCTACACCCTACACTCTACACTTTATACCCTACACTCTATAACCTACACTCTATACCCTACCCTCTTTACCCTACTCTCTACACTTTATACCCTACACTCTACACTCTATACCCTACACTCTATACCCTACACTCTACACTCTATACCCTACACTCTACACTCTATTCCCTACACTCTATACCATACTCTCTATACCCTACACTCTTTACCCTACAATATACACTCTATACCCTACACTCTACACTCTATACCAGGGATCCCCAACCTGTAGCTCGGGAGCCACATGTGGCTCGCGGCCCAATGAATTGTGGCTCGCGACTGTCTGCCAGCTTCATGCATTAGGTCCAGGTCTAGCAATCAGGTATGAAGACCGCATCTCAAAATGGTGAATTTTGTGAGTAGCCCTGCACAGAATTGCAGATATGGATGCACATTTACTGGTCTTAGGGGTTTAGAGATGTTTTAGGTATGATACGCTGAAGGTTTGTACTACCTGTTAGTGGAGGTGCTCAAAGCTGGATGTGACAGTGTGTGACAGTGTGTTGGGAGAATACTGAATGGGGGTATTGTGGGAACCCCTGGATCTCAGTGTACTGCTCTGGAGTGATTTCTGTGGAAAAGCTTTGGTTATCAGTATACCTGTAATGGGGGCTTTGGTTGACACTACTTTTGAAGGGGGTGGGAGCTGGATGTGGCTCGCGACGCTCTCTCAGTGCTGAATGTGGCTCGCGACCCTCTCTCTAAGCTGAATGTGGCTCTCAAGGTCATAAAGGTTGGGGACCACTGCTCTATACCATACACTCTATACCCTACACTCTATACCCTACACTCTACACTCTATACCCTACAATCTATACCCTACACTCCATACCCTACACTCTAAACCCTACACTCTATACCCTACACTCTACACTCTATACCCTACACTCTATACCATACACTCTATACCCTACACTCTATACCCTACACTCTATACCCTACACTCTACACTCTATACCCTACACTCTATAACATACACTTTATACCCTACACTCTATACCTTACACTCTATATTTAGTCTAGAAAAAAGACGACTGAGGGGCGATCTAATAACCATGTATAAGTATATAAGGGGACAATACAAATATCTCGCTGAGGATCTGTTTATACCAAGGAAGGTGACGGGCACAAGGGGGCATTCTTTGCGTCTGGAGGAGAGAAGGTTTTTCCACCAACATAGAAGAGGATTCTTTACTGTTAGGGCAGTGAGAATCTGGAATTGCTTGCCTGAGGAGGTGGTGATGGCGAACTCAGTCGAGGGGTTCAAGAGAGGCCTGGATGTCTTCCTGGAGCAGAACAATATTGTATCATACAATTATTAGGTTCTGTAGAAGGACGTAGATCTGGGTATTTATTATGATGGAATATAGGCTGAACTGGATGGACAAATGTCTTTTTTCGGCCTTACTAACTATGTTACTATGTTACTATGTTACTATACCCTACACTCTACACCCTACACTCTACACTCTATACCCTACACTCTATAACCTACACTCTATACCCTACACTCTATACCCTACTCTCTACACTTCATACCCTACAATCTACACTCTATAACCTACAATCTACACCCTACACTCCACACTCTATACCCTACACTCTATAACCTACACTCTATACCCTACACTCTATACCCTACTCTCTACACTTTATACCCTACACTCTACACTCTATACCCTACACTCTATACCCTATACTCTACACCCTACACTCTACACTCTATACCCTACACTATATAACATACACTCTATACCCTACTCTCTACACTTTATACCCTACACTCTACACTCTATAACCTACAATCTACACCCTACACTCCACACTCTATACCCTACACTCTATAACCTACACTCTATACCCTACACTCTATACCCTACTCTCTACACTTTATACCCTACACTCTACACTCTATACCCTACACTCTATACCCTATACTCTACACCCTACACTCTACACTCTATACCCTACACTATATAACCTACACTCTATACCCTACACTCTATACCCTACTCTCTACACTTTATACCCTACACTCTACACTCTATACCCTACACCCTATACCCTACACTCTACACTCTATACCCTACACTCTATACCCTACACTCTACACTCTATACCCTACACTCTACACTCTATACCCTACTCTTTAAACCCTACACTCTATACCCTACACTCTACACTCTATACCCTACACTCTATACCCTACTCTCTACACTTTATACCCTACACTCTACACTCTATACCCTACACTCTATACCCTATACTCTACACCCTACACTCTACACTCTATACCCTACACTATATAACCTACACTCTATACCCTACACTCTATACCCTACTCTCTAGACTTTATACCCTACACTCTACACTCTACACTCTATACCCTACACTCTATACCCTACACTCTACACTCTATACCCTACACTCTATACCCTACACTCTACACTCTATACTCTACACTCTATACCCTACTCTTTAAACCCTACACTCTATACCCTACAATCTACACTCTATACCCTACACTCTATACCCTAAACTCTACACTCTATACCCTACACTCTATACCCTACACTCTACACTCTATACCCTACAATCTATACCCTACACTCTATACCCTACACTCTATACCCTACAATCTACACTCTATACCCTACACTCTATACCATACACTCTATACCCTACACTCTATACCATACACTCTACACCATACACTCTATACCCTACACTCTATACCTCACACTCTACACTCTATCCCCTGCACTCTATACCACACACTCTACACTCTATACCCTACACTCTATATCCTACACTCTATACCCTACACTCTATACCCTACACTCTACACTCTATACCCTACACTCTATACCCTACACTCTACACTCTATACCCTACACTCTACACTCTATACCCTACACTCTATACCCTGCACTCTATACCCTACACTCTACACTCTATACCCAACACTCTATTCCATACACTCTATACCCTACACTCTATATTCTACACTCTACACTCTATACCCAACATTCTATTCCATACACTCTATACCCTACACTCTATACCCTACACTCTACACTCTATACCCTACACTCTATTCCATACACTCTATACCCTACACTCTATACCCTACACCCTACGCTCTATACCCTACACTCTATACCCTACACTCTACACTCTATACCCTACACTCTACACTCTATACCCTTCACTCTATACCCTACACGCTATACCCTACACTCTATACCCTACACTCTATACCCTACACTCTATACCCTACACTCTACACCCTACACTTTATACCCTACACCCTATACCCTACACTCTATACCCTACACTCAATACCCTACACTCTATACCCTACACTCTATACCCTACACTCTATACCCTACACTCTATACCCTACACTCTACACTCGATACCCTACACTCTATACCCTACAATCTATACCATACACTCTATACCATACACTCTATACCATACACTCTATCCCCTACACTCTATACCATACACTCTACACTCTATACCCTACACTCTACACCCTACACTATATACCCTACACTCTACACTCTATACCCTACATTCTCTACCCTACACTCTATACCATACACTCTATACCATACACTCTATCCCCTACACTCTATACCATACACTTTACACTCTATACCCTACTTTCTATACCCTACACTCTACACTCTATACCCTACACTCTATACCCTACACTCTACACTCTATACCCTACACTCTACACCCTACACTCTATACCATACACTCTATACCCTACACCCTACGCTCTATACCCTACACTCTATACCCTACACTCTACACTCTATACCCAACACTCTATTCCATACACTCTATACCCTACACTCTATACCCTACACTCTACACTCTATACCCTACAATCTACACTTTACACTCTACACCCTACACTCTATACTCTATACCCTACACTCTATAACGTACATTCTACACTTTATACCCTACACTCTATACCCTACACTCTAATCCCTACACTCTACACTCTATACCCTACACTCTATACCCTACACTCTATACCCTACACTCTACACTCTATACCCTACACTCTATACCCTACACTCTATACCCTACACTCTACACTCTATACCCTACACTCTATACCATACACTCTACACTCTATTCCCTATACTCTATACCATACACTCTATACCCTACACTCTATACCCTACACTATACACTCTATACCCTACACTCTACACTCTATACCATACACTCTATACCCTACACTCTATACCCTACACTCTACACTCTATACCCTACAATCTATACCCTACACTCTATACCCTACACCCTACACTCTATACCCTACAATCTACACTCTATACCCTACACTCTATACCATACACTCTATACCCTACACTCTATACCATACACTCTACACCATACACTCTATACCATACACTCTACACCCCACACTCTACACTCTATACCCTACACTCTATACCCTACACTCTATACTATACACTCTATACCCTACACTCTATACCCTACACTATACACTCTATACCCTACACTCTACACCATACACTCTATAACCTACACTCTATACTCTACGCTATACATTCTATACCTTACAATCTATACCTTACACTCTTTACCCTACACTCTATACCCTACACTCTATACCCTACACTCTACACTCTATAACCTACACTCTATACTATACACTCTATATCCTACACTCTATACCCTACACTCTATACCCTACACTCTACACTCTATACCCTACACTCCATACCATAAACTCTATACCCTACACTCTATGCCCTACAATCTAATCTCCATACCATACACTCTATACCCTACACTCTATAACATACATTCTACACCCTACACTCTATACCATACACTCTATACCATACACTCTACACTCTATACCATACACTCTATACCCTACACTCTACACTTTATACCCTACACTCTATACCCTACAATCTATACCCTACACTCTATACCCTAAACGCTATACCCTACACTCTATACCCTACACTCTATACCCTACACTCTACACTCTATACCCTACACTCTATACCATACACTCTGTACCCTACACTCTACACTCTATACCCTACACTGTATACCATACACTCTATACCATACACTATATGCCCTACACTCTAATCTCCATACCATACACTCTATACCCTACACTCTATAACATACATTCTACACCCTACACTCTATACCATACACTCTATACCCTACACTCTACACTCTATACCATACACTCTATACCCTACACGCTACACTCTATACCCTAAACTCCACACCCTACACTCTATACCCTACACTCTATACCCTACACTCTATACCCTACACTCTATACCCTACACTCTACACTCTATACCCTACACTCTATACCCTACACTATACACTCTATACCCTACACTCTACACTCTATACCATACACTCTATACCCTACACTCTATACCCTACACTCTACACTCTATACCCTACAATCTATACCCTACACTCTATACCCTACACCCTACACTCTATACCCTACAATCTACACTCTATACCCTACACTCTATACCCTACACTATACACTCTATACCCTACACTCTACACCATACACTCTATAACCTACACTCTATACTCTACGCTATACATTCTATACCTTACAATCTATACCTTACACTCTTTACCCTACACTCTATACCCTACACTCTATACCCTACACTCTACACTCTATAACCTACACTCTATACTATACACTCTATATCCTACACTCTATACCCTACACTCTATACCCTACACTCTACACTCTATACCCTACACTCCATACCATAAACTCTATACCCTACACTCTATGCCCTACAATCTAATCTCCATACCATACACTCTATACCCTACACTCTATAACATACATTCTACACCCTACACTCTATACCATACACTCTATACCATACACTCTACACTCTATACCATACACTCTATACCCTACACTCTACACTTTATACCCTACACTCTATACCCTACAATCTATACCCTACACTCTATACCCTAAACGCTATACCCTACACTCTATACCCTACACTCTATACCCTACACTCTACACTCTATACTCTACACTCTATACCATACACTCTGTACCCTACACTCTACACTCTATACCCTACACTGTATACCATACACTCTATACCATACACTATATGCCCTACACTCTAATCTCCATACCATACACTCTATACCCTACACTCTATAACATACATTCTACACCCTACACTCTATACCATACACTCTATACCCTACACTCTACACTCTATACCATACACTCTATACCCTACACGCTACACTCTATACCCTAAACTCCACACCCTACACTCTATACCCTACACTCTATACCCTACACTCTATACCCTACACTCTATACCCTACACTCTACACTCTATACCCTACACTCTATACCCTACACTATACACTCTATACCCTACACTCTACACTCTATACCATACACTCTATACCCTACACTCTATACCCTACACTCTACACTCTATACCCTACAATCTATACCCTACACTCTATACCCTACACCCTACACTCTATACCCTACAATCTACACTCTATACCCTACACTCTATACCATACACTCTATACCCTACACTCTATACCATACACTCTACACCATACACTCTATACCATACACTCTACACCCCACACTCTACACTCTATACCCTACACTATATACCCTACACTCTATACTATACACTCTATACCCTACACTCTATACCCTACACTATACACTCTATACCCTACACTCTACACCATACACTCTATACCCTACACTCTATACTCTACGCTATACATTCTATACCTTACAATCTATACCTTACACTCTTTACCCTACACTCTATACCCTACACTCTATACCCTACACTCTACACTCTATAACCTACACTCTATACCATACACTCTATATCCTACACTCTATACCCTACACTCTATACTCTACACTCTACACTCTATACCCTACACTCTATACCATAAACTCTATACCCTACACTCTATGCCCTACAATCTAATCTCCATACCATACACTCTATACCCTACACTCTATAACATACATTCTACACCCTACACTCTATACCATACACTCTATACCATACACTCTACACTCTATACCATACACTCTATACCCTACACTCTACACTTTATACCCTACACTCTATACCCTACAATCTATACCCTACACTCTATACCCTAAACGCTATACCCTACACTCTATACCCTACACTCTATACCCTACACTCTACACTCTATACCCTACACTCTATACCATACACTCTATACCATACACTCTATCCCCTACACTCTATACCATACACTATACACTCTATACCCTACACTCTATACCCTACACTCTGCACTCTATACCCTACACTCTATACCCTACACTCTACACTCTATACCCTACACTCTACACTCTATACCCTACACTCTATACCCTACAATCTATACCATACACTCTATATCATACCCTCTATACCCTAAACTCTATACCCTACACTCTACACTCTATACCCTACACTCTACACTCTATACCCTACACTCTATACATTACAATCTATACCATACACTCTATACCATACACTCTATACCCTACACTCTATACCTCACACTCTACACTCTATCCCCTGCACTCTATACCATACACCCTACACTCTATACCATACACTCTGTACCCTACACTCTAAACTCTATACCCTACACTCTATACCCTACACCCTACGCTCTATACCCTACACTCTATACCCTACACTCAATACTCTATACCCTACACTCTATTCCATACACTCTATACCCTACACTCTATACCCTACACTCTACACTCTATACCATACACTCTACACTTTACACTCTATACCCTACACTCTATACCCTACACTCTATACTCTATACCCTACACTCTATACTCTATACCATACACTCTATACCGTACATTCTACACTCTATACCCTACACTCTATACCCTACACTCTAATCCCTACACTCTACACTCTATACCCTACACTCTATACCCTACACTCTATACCCTACACTCTAGACTCTATACCCTACAGTCTATACCATACACTCTATACCCTACACTCTACACTCTATTCCCTACACTCTATACCATACACTCTATACCCTACACTCTTTACCCTACACTATACACTCTATACCCTACACTCTACACTCTATACCATAGACTCTATACCCTACAATCTATACTCTATACCCTACAATCTATACCCTACACTCTATACCCTACACTTTATACCCTACACTCTATACCCTACGCTCTACACTCTATAACCTACACTCTATAACATACACTTTACACCCTACACTCTATACCTTACACTCTATACCCTACACTCTACACCCTACACTCTACACTTTATACCCTACACTCTATAACCTACACTCTATACCCTACACTCTTTACCCTACTCTCTACACTTTATACCCTACACTCTACACTCTATACCCTACACTCTATACCCTACACTCTACACTCTATACCCTACACTCTACACTCTATTCCCTACACTCTATACCATACTCTCTATACCCTACACTCTTTACCCTACAATATACACTCTATACCCTACACTCTACACTCTATACCATACACTCTATACCCTACACTCTATACCCTACACTCTACACTCTATACCCTACAATCTATACCCTACACTCCATACCCTACACTCTAAACCCTACACTCTATACCCTACACTCTACACTCTATACCCTACACTCTATACCATACACTCTATACCCTACACTCTATACCCTACACTCTATACCCTACACTCTACACTCTATACCCTACACTCTATAACATGCACTTTATACCCTACACTCTATACCTTACACTCTATACCCTACACTCTACACCCTACACTCTACACTCTATACCCTACACTCTATAACCTACACTCTATACCCTACACTCTATACCCTACTCTCTACACTTTATACCCTACAATCTACACTCTATAACCTACAATCTACACCCTACACTCCACACTCTATACCCTACACTCTATAACCTACACTCTATACCCTACACTCTATACCCTACTCTCTACACTTTATACCCTACACTCTACACTCTATACCCTACACTCTATACCCTATACTCTACACCCTACACTCTACACTCTATACCCTACACTATATAACATACACTCTATACCCTACTCTCTACACTTTATACCCTACACTCTACAACCTATAACCTACAATCTACACCCTACACTCCACACTCTATACCCTACACTCTATAACCTACACTCTATACCCTACACTCTATACCCTACTCTCTACACTTTATACCCTACACTCTACACTCTATACCCTACACTCTATACCCTATACTCTACACCCTACACTCTACACTCTATACCCTACACTATATAACCTACACTCTATACCCTACACTCTATACCCTACTCTCTACACTTTATACCCTACACTCTACACTCTATACCCTACACTCTATACCCTACACTCTACACTCTATACCCTACACTCTATACCCTACACTCTACACTCTATACCCTACACTCTACACTCTATACCCTACTCTTTAAACCCTACACTCTATACCCTACACTCTACACTCTATACCCTACACTCTATACCCTAAACTCTACACTCTATACCCTACACTCTATACCCTACACTCTACACTCTATACCCTACAATCTATACCCTACACTCTATACCCTACACTCTATACCCTACAATCTACACTCTATACCCTACACTCTATACCCTATACTCTACACCCTACACTCTACACTCTATACCCTACACTATATAACATACACTCTATACCCTACTCTCCACACTTTATACCCTACACTCTACACTCTATAACCTACAATCTACACCCTACACTCCACACTCTATACCCTACACTCTATAACCTACACTCTATACCCTACACTCTATACCCTACTCTCTACACTTTATACCCTACACTATACACTCTATACCCTACACTCTATACCGTATACTCTACACCCTACACTCTACACTCTATACCCTACACTATATAACCTACACTCTATACCCTACACTCTATACCCTACTCTCTACACTTTATACCCTACACTCTACACTCTATACCCTACACTCTATACCCTACACTCTACACTCTATACCCTACACTCTATACCCTACACTCTACACTCTATACCCTACACTCTACACTCTATACCCTACTCTTTAAACCCTACACTCTATACCCTACACTCTACACTCTAAACCCTACACTCTATACCCTAAACTCTACACTCTATACCCTACACTCTATACCCTACACTCTACACTATATACCCTACAATCTATACCCTACACTCTATACCCTACACTCTATACCCTACAATCTACACTCTATACCCTACACTCTACACCATACACTCTATACCATACACTCTACACCCCACACTCTACACTCTATACCCTACACTCTATACCCTACACTCTATACTATACACTCTATACCCTACACTCTATACCCTACACTATACACTCTATACCCTACACTCTACACCATACACTCTATACCCTACACTCTATACTCTACGCTATACATTCTATACCTTACAATCTATACCCTACACTCTATACCCTACACTCTATACCCTACACTCTACACTCTATAACCTACACTCTATACCATACACTCTATATCCTACACTCTATACCCTACACTCTATACCCTAAACTCTACACTCTATACCCTACACTATATAACCTACACTCTATACCCTACACTCTATACCCTACTCTCTACACTTTATACCCTACACTCTACACTCTATACCCTACACTCTATACCCTACACTCTACACTCTATACCCTACACTCTATACCCTACACTCTACACTCTATACCCTACACTCTACACTCTATACCCTACTCTTTAAACCCTACACTCTATACCCTACACTCTACACTCTATACCCTACACTCTATACCCTAAACTCTACACTCTATACCCTACACTCTATACCCTACACTCTACACTCTATACCCTACAATCTATACCCTACACTCTATACCCTACACCCTACACTCTATACCCTACAATCTACACTCTATACCCTACACTATATACCATACACTCTATACCCTACACTCTATACCATACACTCTACACCATACACTCTATACCATACACTCTACACCCCACACTCTACACTCTATACCCTACACTCTATACCCTACACTCTATACTATACACTCTATACCCTACACTCTATACCCTACACTATACACTCTATACCCTACACTCTACACCATACACTCTATACCCTACACTCTATACTCTACGCTATACATTCTATACCTTACAATCTATACCTTACACTCTTTACCCTACACTCTATACCCTACACTCTATACCCTACACTCTACACTCTATAACCTACACTCTATACCATACACTCTATATCCTACACTCTATACCCTACACTCTACACTCTATACCCTACACTCTATACCATACACTCTATACCCTACACTCTATGCCCTACACTCTAATCTCCATACCATACACTCTATACCCTACACTCTATAACATACATTCTACACCCTACACTCTATACCATACACTCTATACCATACACTCTACACTCTATACCATACACTCTATACCCTACACTCTACACTTTATACCCTACACTCTATACCCTACAATCTATACCCTACACTCTATACCCTACACGCTATACCCTACACTCTATACCCTACACTCTATACCCTACACTCTACACTCTATACCCTACACTCTATACCATACACTCTATACCCTACACTCTACACTCTATACCCTACACTCTATACCATACACTCTATACCATACACTATATGCCCTACACTCTAATCTCCCTACCATACACTCTATACCCTACACTCTATAACATACATTCTACACCCTACACTCTATACCATACACTCTATACCCTACACTCTACACTCTATACCATACACTCTATACCCTACACGCTACACTCTATACCCTAAACTCTACACCCTACACTCTTTACCCTACACTCTATACCCTACACTCTATACCCTACACTCTATACCCTACACTCTACACTCTATACCCTACACTCTATACCCTACACTCTGTACCATACACTCTCCACCATACACTCTATCCCCTACACTCTATACCATACACTATACACTCTATACCCTACACTCTATACCCTACACTCTGCACTCTATACCCTACACTCTATACCCTACACTCTACACTCTATACCCTACACTCTATTCCATACACTCTATACCCTACACTCTATACCCTACACTCTACACTCTATACCCTACAATCTATACCCTACACTCTATACCCTACACCCTACACTCTATACCCTACAATCTACACTCTATACCCTACACTATATACCATACACTCTATACCCTACACTCTATACCATACACTCTACACCATACACTCTATACCATACACTCTACACCCCACACTCTACACTCTATACCCTACACTCTATACCCTACACTCTATACTATACACTCTATACCCTACACTATACACTCTATACCCTACACTCTACACCATACACTCTATAAACTACACTCTATACTCTACGCTATACATTCTATACCTTACAATCTATACCTTACACTCTTTACCCTACACTCTATACCCTACACTCTATACCCTACACTCTACACTCTATAACCTACACTCTATACCATACACTCTATATCCTACACTCTATACCCTACACTCTATACCCTACACTCTACACTCTATACCCTACACTCTATACCATACACTCTATACCCTACACTCTATGCCCTACACTCTAATCTCCATACCATACACTCTATACCCTACACTCTATAACATACATTCTACACCCTACACTCTATACCATACACTGTATACCATACACTCTACACTCTATACCATACACTCTATACCCTACACTCTACACTTTATACCCTACACTCTATACCCTACAATCTATACCCTACACTCTATACCCTACACGCTATACCCTACACTCTATACCCTACACTCTATACCCTACACTCTACACTCTATACCCTACACTCTATACCATACACTCTATACCCTACACTCTACACTCTATACCCTACACTCTATACCATACACTCTATACCATACACTATATGCCCTACACTCTAATCTCCCTACCATACACTCTATACCCTACACTCTATAACATACATTCTACACCCTACACTCTATACCATACACTCTATACCCTACACTCTACACTCTATACCATACACTCTATACCCTACACGCTACACTCTATACCCTAAACTCTACACCCTACACTCTATACCCTACACTCTATACCCTACACTCTATACCCTACACTCTATACCCTACACTCTACACTCTATACCCTACACTCTATACCCTACACTCTGTACCATACACTCTCCACCATACACTCTATCCCCTACACTCTATACCATACACTATACACTCTATACCCTACACTCTATACCCTACACTCTGCACTCTATACCCTACACTCTATACCCTACACTCTACACTCTATAGTAACATAGTAACATAGTTAGTAAGGCCGAAAAAAGACATTTGTCCATCCAGTTCAGCCTATATTCCATCATAATAAATACCCAGATCTACGTCCTTCTACAGAACCTAATAATTGTATGATACAATATTGTTCTGCTCCAGGAAGACATTTGTCCATCCAGTTCAGCCTATATTCCATCATAATAAATACCCAGATCTACGTCCTTCTACAGAACCTATACCCTATACCCTACACTCTATTCCATACACTCTATACCCTACACTCTATACCCTACACTCTACACTCTATACCATACACTCTACACTTTACACTCTATACCCTACACTCTATACCCTACACTCTATACTCTATACCCTACACTCTATACTCTATACCATACACTCTATACCGTACATTCTACACTCTATACCCTACACTCTATACCCTACACTCTAATCCCTACACTCTATACCCTACACTCTATACCCTACACTCTATACCCTACACTCTAGACTCTGTACCCTACAGTCTATACCATACACTATATTCCCTACACTCTACACTCTATTCCCTACACTCTATACCATACACTCTATACCCTACACTCTTTACCCTACACTATACACTCTATACCCTACACTCTACACTCTATACCATAGACTCTATACCCTACAATCTACACTCTATACCCTACAATCTATACCCTACACTCTATACCCTACACTTTATACCCTACACTCTATACCCTACGCTCTACACTCTATAACCTACACTCTATAACATACACTTTACACCCTACACTCTATACCTTACACTCTATACCCTACACTCTACACCCTACACTCTACACTTTATACCCTACACTCTATAACCTACACTCTATACCCTACACTCTTTACCCTACTCTCTACACTTTATACCCTACACTCTACACTCTATACCCTACACTCTATACCCTACACTCTACACTCTATACCCTACACTCTACACTCTATTCCCTACACTCTATACCATACTCTCTATACCCTACACTCTTTACCCTACAATATACACTCTATACCCTACACTCTACACTCTATACCATACACTCTATACCCTACACTCTATACCCTACACTCTACACTCTATACCCTACAATCTATACCCTACACTCCATACCCTACACTCTAAACCCTACACTCTATACCCTACACTCTACACTCTATACCCTACACTCTATACCATACACTCTATACCCTACACTCTATACCCTACACTCTATACCCTACACTCTACACTCTATAACATACACTTTATACCCTACACTCTATACCTTACACTCTATACCCTACACTCTACACCCTACACTCTACACTCTATACCCTACACTCTATAAACTACACTCTATACCCTACACTCTATACCCTACTCTCTACACTTTATACCCTACAATCTACACTCTATAACCTACAATCTACACCCTACACTCCACACTCTATACCCTACACTCTATAACCTACACTCTATACCCTACTCTCTTCACTTTATACCCTACACTCTACACTCTATACCCTACACTCTATACCCTATACTCTACACCCTACACTCTACACTCTATACCCTACACTATATAACATACACTCTATACCCTACTCTCTACACTTTATACCCTACACTCTACACTCTATAACCTACAATCTACACCCTACACTCCACACTCTATACCCTACACTCTATAACCTACACACTATACCCTACACTCTATACCCTACTCTCTACACTTTATACCCTACACTCTACACTCTATACCCTACACTCTATACCCTATACTCTACACCCTACACTCTACACTCTATACCCTACACTATATAACCTACACTCTATACCCTACACTCTATACCCTACTCTCTACACTTTATACCCTACACTCTACACTCTATACCCTACACTCTATACCCTACACTCTACACTCTATACCCTACACTCTATACCCTACAGTCTACACTCTATACCCTACACTCTACACTCTATACCCTACTCTTTAAACCCTACACTCTATACCCTACACTCTACACTCTATACCCTACACTCTATACCCTACACTCTTCACCCTACACTTTATAGCTTACACTCTATACCCACACTCTATACCATTCACTCTATACCCTACACTCTATACCCTACACTCTATACCCTACACTCTACACCATACACCATACACTCTATACCCTACCCTCTATACCTTACACTCTATACCCTACACTCTACACATTATACCCTACACTATATACCCTACACTCTACACTCTATACCCTACACTCTATACCATACACTCTATACCCTACACTCTATACCCTACACTCTACACTCTATACCCTACACTCTACACTCTACACCCTACACTCTACACTTTACACTCTATACTCTACACTCTATACCCTACACTCTATACCCTACACTCTACACTTTATCCCCTACACTCTATACCCTACACTCTATACCCTACACTCTATAACCTACAAGCTATACCCTACACTCCATACCCTACACTCTATACCCTACACTCTATACCCTACATTCTACACCCTACACTCTATACCCTACACTCTATACCCTACACTCTATACCCTACACTCTATACCCTACACTCTACACTCTATACCCTACACTCTATACCCTACACTCTATACCATACACTCTATACCATACACTCTATCCCCTACACTCTATACCATACACTCTACACTCTATACCCTACACTGTATACCCTACACTCTAAACTCTATACCCTACACTCTATACCCTACACTCTACACTCTATACCCTACACTCTACACTCTATACCCTACACTCTATACCCTACAATCGATATCAAACACTCTATACCATACACACTATACCATACACTCTACACTCTATACCCTACACTCTATACCCTACACTCTACACTCTATACCCTACACTCTATACCCTACACTCTACACTCTATACCCTACACCCTACACTCTATACCATACACTCTATACCATACACTCTATCCCCTACACTCTATCCCATACACTCTACACTCTATACCCTACACTCTACACTCTATACCCTACACTCTACACTCTATACCCTACACTCTACACTCTATACCCTACACTCTACACCCTACACTCTATACCATACACTCTATACCCTACACTCTACACTCTATACCCTACACTCTACACTCTATACCCTACACTCTACACCCTACACTCTATACCCTACACTCTATACCCTACACTCTATACCCTACACCCTACGCTCTGTACCCTACACTCTATACCCTACACTCTACACACTATACCCTACACTCTATTCCATACACTCTATACCCTACACTCTGTACCCTACACTCTATACCCTACACTCTATACCCTACACTCTATACCCTACACTCTATACTCTATACCGTACATTCTACACTCTATACCCTACACTCTATACCCTACACTCTAATCCCTACACTCTACAATCTATACCCTACTCTCTACACTCTATACCCTACACTCTATACCCTACACTTTATACCCTACACTCTACACTCTATACCCTACACTCTATACCATACACTCTACACTCTATTCCCTACGCTCTATACCATACACTCTAAACCCTACACTCTATACCATACACTATACACTCTATACCCTACAATCTATACCCTACACTCTATGCCCTACACTCTATACCCTACACTCTATACCCTACACTCTACACTCTATACCCTACACTCTATACCATACACTCTATACCCTAAACTCTATACCATACACTCTACACTATACACTCTATACCATACACTCTATACCCTACACTCTACACTCTATACCCTGCACTCTATACCCTACACTCTATACCATACACTCTATACCCTACACTCTACACTCTATACCCTACACTCTATACCCTACACTCTATACCCTACACCCTACGCTCTATACCCTACACTCTATACCCTACACTCTATACTCTATACCCTATACTCTATTGCATACATTCTATACCCTACACTCTATACCCTACAGTCTAATCCCTACACTCTACACTCTATACCCTACACTCTATACCCTACACTCTATACCATACACTTTATACCCTACACTCTATACCCTACACTCTACACTCTATTCCATGCACTCTATACCCTACACTCTATACCCTACACTCTACACTCTATACCCTACACTCTACACTCTATACCCTACACTCTATACCCTACACTCTATACTCTATACCCTACACTCTATACCCTACACTATATACTCTATGCCCTACACTCTATGCCCTACACTCTAATCCCTACACTCTACACTCTATAACCTACACTCTATACTCTACACTCCATACTCTACACTCTATACCCTATACTCTACACTCTATACCCTACACTCTATACCATACACTCTAATCCCTACACTCTACACTCTGTACCCTACACTCTATACCCTACACTCCATACCCTACACTCTATACCCTACACTCTACACTCTATACCCTACACTCTATACCCTACACTCTATACCCTACACTCTACACTCTATACCCTACACTCTATACCCTACACTCCATACCCTACACTCTATACCCTACACTCTACACTCTATACCCTACATTCTATACCCTACACTCTATACCCTACACTCTACACTCTATACCCTACACTCTATACCCTACACTCTATACCCTACACTCTATACCCTACACTCTATACCCTACACTCTACACTCTATACCCTACACTCTATACCATACACTCTATACCCTACACTCTACACTCTATACCCTACACTCTATACCCTACACTCTATACCCTACACTCTACACTCTATACCCTACACTCTATACCCTACACTCTATACCCTACACTCTACACTCTATACCCTACACTCTATACCCTACACTCTACACTCTATACCCTACACCCTACACTCTATACCATACACTCTATACCATACACTCTATCCCCTACACTCTATCCCATACACTCTACACTCTATACCCTACACTCTACACTCTATACCCTACACTCTACACTCTATACCCTACACTCTACACTCTATACCCTACACTCTACACCCTACACTCTATACCATACACTCTATACCCTACACTCTACACTCTATACCCTACACTCTATACCCTACACTCTATACCCTACACCCTACGCTCTGTACCCTACACTCTATACCCTACACTCTACACACTATACCCTACACTCTATTCCATACACTCTATACCCTACACTCTGTACCCTACACTCTATACCCTACACTCTATACCCTACACTCTATACTCTATACCGTACATTCTACACTCTATACCCTACACTCTATACCCTACACTCTAATCCCTACACTCTATACCCTACACTATACACTCTATACCCTACAATCTATACCCTACACTCTATGCCCTACACTCTATACCCTACACTCTATACCCTACACTCTACACTCTATACCCTACACTCTATACCATACACTCTATACCCTAAACTCTATACCATACACTCTACACTATACACTCTATACCATACACTCTATACCCTACACTCTACACTCTATACCCTGCACTCTATACCCTACACTCTATACCATACACTCTATACCCTACACTCTACACTCTATACCCTACACTCTATACCCTACACTCTATACCCTACACCCTACGCTCTATACCCTACACTCTATACCCTACACTCTATACTCTATACCCTATACTCTATTGCATACATTCTATACCCTACACTCTATACCCTACAGTCTAATCCCTACACTCTACACTCTATACCCTACACTCTATACCCTACACTCTATACCATACACTTTATACCCTACACTCTATACCCTACACTCTACACTCTATTCCATGCACTCTATACCCTACACTCTATACCCTACACTCTACACTCTATACCCTACACTCTACACTCTATACCCTACACTCTATACCCTACACTCTATACTCTATACCCTACACTCTATAACCTACACTATACACTCTATGCCCTACACTCTATGCCCTACACTCTAATCCCTACACTCTACACTCTATAACCTACACTCTATACTCTACACTCCATACTCTACACTCTATACCCTATACTCTACACTCTATACCCTACACTCTATACCATACACTCTAATCCCTACACTCTACACTCTGTACCCTACACTCTATACGCTACACTCCATACCCTACACTCTATACCCTACACTCTACACTCTATACCGTACACTCTATACCCTACACTCTATACCCTACACTCTACACTCTATACCCTACACTCTATACCCTACACTCTATACCCTACACTCTATACCCTACACTCTATACCCTACACTCTATACCCTACACTCTATACCCTACACTCCATACCCTACACTCTATACCCTACACTCTACACTCTATACCCTACATTCTATACCCTACACTCTATACCCTACACTCTACACTCTATACCCTACACTCTATACCCTACACTCTATACCCTACACTCTATACCCTACACTCTATACCCTACACTCTACACTCTATACCCTACACTCTATACCATACACTCTATACCCTACACTCTACACTCTATACCCTACACTCTATACCCTACACTCTATACCCTACACTATACACTCTATACCCTACACTCTATACCCTACACTCTATACTTTACACCCTATACCCTACACTCTATACCCTACACTCTATACCCTACACTCTACACTCTATACCCTACACTCTATACCCTACACTCTATACTATACACTCTATACCCTACACTCTACACTCTATACCCTACACTCTATACCCTACACTCTATACTCTACACTCTATACCTTACACTCTATACCCTACACTCTATACCCTACACTCTACACTCTATACCCTACACTTCATACCCTCCACTCTATACCCTACACTCTACACTCTATACTCTACTCTCTATACCATACACTCTATACCCTACACTCTTTTCCCTACACTCTACACTCTATACCCTACACTCTATACCCTACACTCTACACTCTACACTCTATACCATACACTCTATACCCTACACTCTACACTTTATACCCTACACTCTATACCCTGCACTCTATACCCTACACCCTACGCTCTATACCCTACACTCTATACCCTACACTCTATACTCTATACCCTACACTCTATTCCATACATTCTATACCCTACACTCTATACTCTACACTGTAATCAGTACACTCTACACTCTATACCCTACACTCTATACCCTACACTCTATACCATACAATCCATACCCTACACTCTATACCCTACACTCTACACTCTATACCCTACACTCTATACCCTACACTCTAAACCCTACATTCTATACCCTACACTCTATACCCTACACTCTACACTCTATACCCTACAATCTATACCCTACACTCTACACTCTATACCCTACACTCTATACCCTACACTCTATACCCTACACTCTACACTCTATACCCTACACTCTATACCATACACTCTATACCCTACACTCTACACTCTATACCCTACACTCTATACCCTACACTCTATACCCTACACTCTAAACCCTACATTCTATACCCTACACTCTATACCCTACACTCTACACTCTATACCCTACAATCTATACCCTACACTCTACACTCTATACCCTACACTCTATACCCTACACTCTATACCCTACACTCTACACTCTATACCCTACACTCTATACCATACACTCTATACCCTACACTCTACACTCTATACCCTACACTCTATACCCTACACTCTATACCCTACACTCTACACTCTACACTCTATACCCTACACTCTATACCCTACACTCTATACTCTACACTGTATAACCTACACTCTATACCCTACACTCTACACTCTATACCCTACACTCTATACCCTAAACTCTATACCCTACACTCTACACTCTATACCCTACACTCTATACCCTAAACTCTATACCCTACAATCTATACCCTACACTCTACACTCTATACCCTACACTCTATACCCTAAACTCTATACCCTACACTCTATACCCTACACTCCATACCCTCCACTCTGTACCCTACACTCTACACTCTATACCCTACAATCTATACCATACGCTCTATACCCTACACTCTATACCCGACACTCTATACCCTACACTATACACTCTATACCCTACACTCTACACTGTATACCATACACTCTATACCCTACACTCTATACCCTACACTCTGCACTCTATACCCTACACTCTACACCCTACACTCTATACCATACAGTCTATACCCTACACTCTACACCCTACACTCTATACCTTACACTCTATACCCTACACCCTACGCTCTATACCCTACACTCTATACCCTACACTCTACACTCTATACCCTACACTCTATTCCATACACTCTATACCCTACACTCTATACACTACACTCTACACTCTATACCTTACACTCTACACTTTGCACTCTATACCCTACACTCTATAGCCTACACTCTATACCCTACACTCTATACCCTACACTCTACACTCTATACCCTACATTATATACCCTACACTCTAATCCCTACACTCTACACTCTATACCCTACACTCTATACCCTACACTCTATACCCTACACTATATACCCTACACTCTACAATCTATACCCTACACTCTATGCCCTACACTCTATACTCTACACTCTATACCCTACACTATATACCCTACACTCTACACTCTATACCCTACACTCTATACCATACACTATATAACCTACACTCTACACTCTATTCCCTACACTCTATACCCTACACTCTATACCCTACACTCTAATCTCTATACCATACACTCTATACCCTACACTCTATAACATACATTCTACACCCTACAATCTATACCATACACTCTATACCCTACACTCTACACTCTATACCATACACTCTATACCCTACATTCTACACCTTATACCCTACACTCTATACCCTACACTCTATAACCTACACTCTATACCCTACACGCTATACCCTACACTCTATACCCTACACTCTATACCCTACACTATATACCCTACACTCTACACCCTACACTCTATACCCTACACCCTATACCCTACAGTCTATACCCTAATCTCTACACCCTACACTCTATACCCTATACTCTATACCCTACACTCTACACTCTATACCCTACACTCTATACCCTACACTCTATACCATACACTCTATACCATACACTTTATCCCCTACACTCTATACCATACACTCTACACTCTATACCCTACACTCTATACCCTACACTCTGCACTCTATACCCTACACTCTATAACCTACACTCTACACTCTATACCCTACACTCTACACTCTATACCCTACACTCTATACCCTACAATCTATACCATACACTCTATACCCTACACTCTATACCCTACACTCTATACCCTACACTCTACACTCTATACCCTACACTCTACACTCTATACCCTACACTCTATGCCCTACAATCTATACCATACACTCTATACCCTACACTCTATACCTCACACTCTACACTCTATCCCCTGCACTCTATACCATACACTCTACACTCTATACCCTACACTCTACACCCTACACTCTACACTCTATACCCTACACTCTATACCCTACACTCTACACTCTATACCCTACACTCTATACCCTACAATCTATACCATACACTCTATACCATACACTCTACACCCTACACTCTATACTCTACAATCTATACCCTACACTCTATACCCTACACTCTATACCCTACACTCTATACCATACACTCTATACCCTACACTCTATACCTCACACTCTACACTCTATCCCCTGCACTCTATACCATACACTCTACACTCTATACCCTACACTCTACACTCTATACCCTACACTCTATACCCTACAATCTATACCATACACTCTATACCATACACTCTATACCCTACCTTCTATACCCTACACCCTACACTCTATACCCTACACTCTATACCCTACACTCTATACCCTACACTCTACACTCTATACCCTACAATCTACACTCTATACCCTACACTCTATACCCTACACTCTACACGCTATACCCTACACTCTACACTCTACACTCTATACCCTGCACTCTATACCCTACACCCTACGCTCTATACCCTACACTCTATACCCTACACTCTATACTCTATACCCTACACTCTATTCCATACATTCTATACCCTACACTCTATACCCTACACTGTAATCAGTACACTCTACACTCTATACCCTACACTCTATACCCTACACTCTATACCATACAATCCATACCCTACACTCTATACCCTACACTCTACACTCTATACCCTACACTCTATACCGTACACTCTAAACCCTACATTCTATACCCTACACTCTATACCCTACACTCTACACTCTATACCCTACAATCTATACCCTACACTCTACACTCTATACCCTACACTCTATACCCTACACTCTATACCCTACACTCTACACTCTATACCCTACACTCTATACCATACACTCTATACCCTACACTCTACACTCTATACCCTACACTCTATAGCCTACACTCTATACCCTACACTCTACACTCTACACTCTATACCCTACACTCTATACCCTACACTCTATACTCTACACTGTATACCCTACACTCTATACCCTAAACTCTATACCCTACACTCTACACTCTATACCCTACACTCTATACCCTAAACTCTATACCCTACACTCTATACCCTACACTCCATACCCTCCACTCTGTACCCTACACTCTACACTCTATACCCTACACTCTATACCATACGCTCTATACCCTACACTCTATACCCGACACTCTATACCCTACAATATACACTCTATACCCTACACTCTACACTGTATACCATACACTCTATACCCTACACTCTATACCCTACACTCTGCACTCTATACCCTACACTCTACACCCTACACTCTATACCATACACTCTATACCCTACACTCTACACCCTACACTCTATACCTTACACTCTATACCCTACACTCTACACCCTACACTCTATTCCATACACTCTATACCCTACACTCTATACCCTACACTCTATACCCTACACTCCATACCCTACACTCTATACCCTACACTCTACACTCTATACCCTACATTCTATACCCTACACTCTATACCCTACACTCTACACTCTATACCCTACACTCTATACCCTACACTCTATACCCTACACTCTATACCCTACACTCTATACCCTACACTCTACACTCTATACCCTACACTCTATACCATACACTCTATACCCTACACTCTACACTCTATACCCTACACTCTATACCCTACACTCTATACCCTACACTCTACACTCTATACCCTACACTCTATACCCTACACTCTATACTTTACACCCTATACCCTACACTCTATACCCTACACTCTATACCCTACACTCTACACTCTATACCCTACACTCTATACCCTACACTCTATACTATACACTCTATACCCTACACTCTACACTCTATACCCTACAATCTATACCCTACACTCTATACTCTACACTCTATACCTTACACTCTATACCCTACACTCTATACCCTACACTCTACACTCTATACCCGACACTTCATACCCTCCACTCTATACCCTACACTCTACACTCTATACTCTACTCTCTATACCATACACTCTATACCCTACACTCTTTTCCCTACACTCTACACTCTATACCCTACACTCTATACCGTACACTCTACACTCTACACTCTATACCATACACTCTATACCCTACACTCTACACTTTATACCCTACACTCTATACCCTGCACTCTATACCCTACACCCTACGCTCTATACCCTACACTCTATACCCTACACTCTATACTCTATACCCTACACTCTATTCCATACATTCTATACCCTACACTCTATACTCTACACTGTAATCAGTACACTCTACACTCTATACCCTACACTCTATACCCTACACTCTATACCATACAATCCATACCCTACACTCTATACCCTACACTCTACACTCTATACCCTACACTCTATACCCTACACTCTAAACCCTACATTCTATACCCTACACTCTATACCCTACACTCTACACTCTATACCCTACAATCTATACCCTACACTCTACACTCTATACCCTACACTCTATACCCTACACTCTATACCCTACACTCTACACTCTATACCCTACACTCTATACCATACACTCTATACCCTACACTCTACACTCTATACCCTACACTCTATACCCTACACTCTATACCCTACACTCTACACTCTACACTCTATACCCTACACTCTATACCCTACACTCTATACTCTACACTGTATAACCTACACTCTATACCCTACACTCTACACTCTATACCCTACACTCTATACCCTAAACTCTATACCCTACACTCTACACTCTATACCCTACACTCTATACCCTAAACTCTATACCCTACAATCTATACCCTACACTCTACACTCTATACCCTACACTCTATACCCTAAACTCTATACCCTACACTCTATACCCTACACTCCATACCCTCCACTCTGTACCCTACACTCTACACTCTATACCCTACAATCTATACCATACGCTCTATACCCTACACTCTATACCCGACACTCTATACCCTACACTATACACTCTATACCCTACACTCTACACTGTATACCATACACTCTATACCCTACACTCTATACCCTACACTCTGCACTCTATACCCTACACTCTACACCCTACATTCTATACCATACAGTCTATACCCTACACTCTACACCCTACACTCTATACCTTACACTCTATACCCTACACCCTACGCTCTATACCCTACACTCTATACCCTACACTCTACACTCTATACCCTACACTCTATTCCATACACTCTATACCCTACACTCTATACACTACACTCTACACTCTATACCTTACACTCTACACTTTGCACTCTATACCCTACACTCTATAGCCTACACTCTATACCCTACACTCTTTACCCTACACTCTACACTCTATACCCTAAATTATATACCCTACACTCTAATCCCTACACTCTACACTCTATACCCTACACTGTATACCCTACACTCTATACCCTACACTATATACCCTACACTCTACAATCTATACCCTACACTCTATGCCCTACACTCTATACTCTACACTCTATACCCTACACTATATACCCTACACTCTACACTCTATACCCTACACTCTATACCATACACTATATAACCTACACTCTACACTCTATTCCCTACACTCTATACCCTACACTCTATACCCTACACTCTAATCTCTATACCATACACTCTATACCCTACACTCTATAACATACATTCTACACCCTACAATCTATACCATACACTCTATACCCTACACTCTACACTCTATACCATACACTCTATACCCTACATTCTACACCTTATACCCTACACTCTATACCCTACACTCTATAACCTACACTCTATACCCTACACGCTATACCCTACACTCTATACCCTACACTCTATACCCTACACTATATACCCTACACTCTACACCCTACACTCTATACCCTACACCCTATACCCTACAGTCTATACCCTAATCTCTACACCCTACACTCTATACCCTATACTCTATACCCTACACTCTACACTCTATACCCTACACTCTATACCCTACACTCTATACCATACACTCTATACCATACACTTTATCCCCTACTCTCTATACCATACACTCTACACTCTATACCCTACACTCTATACCCTACACTCTGCACTCTATACCCTACACTCTATAACCTACACTCTACACTCTATACCCTACACTCTACACTCTATACCCTACACTCTATACCCTACAATCTATACCATACACTCTATACCCTACACTCTATACCCTACACTCTATACCCTACACTCTACACTCTATACCCTACACTCTACACTCTATACCCTACACTCTATGCCCTACAATCTATACCATACACTCTATACCCTACACTCTATACCTCACACTCTACACTCTATCCCCTGCACTCTATACCATACACTCTACACTCTATACCCTACACTCTACACCCTACACTCTACACTCTATACCCTACACTCTATACCCTACACTCTACACTCTATACCCTACACTCTATACCCTACAATCTATACCATACACTCTATACCATACACTCTACACCCTACACTCTATACTCTACAATCTATACCCTACACTCTATACCCTACACTCTATACCCTACACTCTATACCATACACTCTATACCCTACACTCTATACCTCACACTCTACACTCTATCCCCTGCACTCTATACCATACACTCTACACTCTATACCCTACACTCTACACTCTATACCCTACACTCTATACCCTACAATCTATACCATACACTCTATACCATACACTCTATACCCTACCTTCTATACCCTACACCCTACACTCTATACCCTACACTCTATACCCTACACTCTATACCCTACACTCTACACTCTATACCCTACAATCTACACTCTATACCCTACACTCTATACCCTACACTCTACACGCTATACCCTACACTCTACACTCTACACTCTATACCCTGCACTCTATAACCTACACCCTACGCTCTATACCCTACACTCTATACCCTACACTCTATACTCTATACCCTACACTCTATTCCATACATTCTATACCCTACACTCTATACCCTACACTGTAATCAGTACACTCTACACTCTATACCCTACACTCTATACCCTACACTCTATACCATACAATCCATACCCTACACTCTATACCCTACACTCTACACTCTATACCCTACACTCTATACCGTACACTCTAAACCCTACATTCTATACCCTACACTCTATACCCTACACTCTACACTCTATACCCTACAATCTATACCCTACACTCTACACTCTATACCCTACACTCTATACCCTAAACTCTATACCCTACACTCTACACTCTATACCCTACACTCTATACCATACACTCTATACCCTACACTCTACACTCTATACCCTACACTCTATACCCTACACTCTATACCCTACACTCTACACTCTACACTCTATACCCTACACTCTATACCCTACACTCTATACTCTACACTGTATACCCTACACTCTATACCCTACACTCTATACCCTACACTCTACACTCTATACCCTACACTCTATACCCTAAACTCTATACCCTACACTCTATACCCTACACTCCATACCCTCCACTCTGTACCCTACACTCTACACTCTATACCCTACACTCTATACCATACGCTCTATACCCTACACTCTATACCCGACACTCTATACCCTACACTATACACTCTATACCCTACACTCTACACTGTATACCATACACTCTATACCCTACACTCTATACCCTACACTCTGCACTCTATACCCTACACTCTACACCCTACACTCTATACCATACACTCTATACCCTACACTCTACACCCTACACTCTATACCTTACACTCTATACCCTACACTCTATACCCTACACTCTATACCCTACACTCTACACTCTACACTCTATACCCTACACTCTATACCCTACACTCTATACTCTACACTGTATACCCTACACTCTATACCCTACACTCTATACCCTACACTCTACACTCTATACCCTACACTCTATACCCTAAACTCTATACCCTACACTCTATACCCTACACTCCATACCCTCCACTCTGTACCCTACACTCTACACTCTATACCCTACACTCTATACCATACGCTCTATACCCTACACTCTATACCCGACACTCTATACCCTACACTATACACTCTATACCCTACACTCTACACTGTATACCATACACTCTATACCCTACACTCTATACCCTACACTCTGCACTCTATACCCTACACTCTACACCCTACACTCTATACCATACACTCTATACCCTACACTCTACACCCTACACTCTATACCTTACACTCTATACCCTACACTCTACACCCTACACTCTATTCCATACACTCTATACCCTACACTCTATACACTACACTCTACACTCTATACCTTACACTCTACACTTTGCACTCTATACCCTACACTCTATAGCCTACACTCTATACCCTACACTCTATACCCTACACTCTACACTCTATACCCTACATTCTATACCCTACACTCTAATCCCTACACTCTACACTCTATACCCTACACTCTATACCCTACACTCTATACCCTACACTCTACACTCTATACCCTACACTCTATACCCTACACTCTATACCCTACACTCTACACTCTATACCCTACACTCTATACCATACACTCTACACTCTATTCCCTACACTCTATACCATACACTCTATACCCTACACTCTATACCCTACACTATACACTCTATACCCTACACTCTACACTCTATACCATACACTCTATACCCTACACTCTATACCCTACACTCTACACTCTATACCCTACAATCTATACCCTACACTCTATACCCTACACCCTACACTCTATACCCTACAATCTACACTCTATACCCTACACTCTATACCATACACTCTATACCCTACACTCTATACCATACACTCTACACCATACACTCTATACCATACACTCTACACTCTATACCCTACACTCTACACCCTACACTATATACCCTACACTCTACACTCTATACCCTACATTCTCTACCCTACACTCTATACCATACACTCTATACCATACACTCTATCCCCTACACTCTATACCATACACTTTACACTCTATACCCTACTTTCTATACCCTACACTCTACAGTCTATACCCTACACTCTATACCCTACACTCTACACTCTATACCCTACACTCTATACCCTACACTCTACACCCTACACTCTATACCATACACTCTATACCCTACACTCTACACTCTATACCCTACACTCTATACCCTACACTCTATACCCTACACCCTACGCTCTATACCCTACACTCTATACCCTACACTCTACACTCTATACCCAACACTCTATTCCATACACTCTATACCCTACACTCTATACCCTACACTCTACACTCTATACCCTACACTCTACACTTTACACTCTATACCCTACACTCTATACTCTATACCCTACACTCTATACCGTACATTCTACACTCTATACCCTACACTTTATACCCTACACTCTAATCCCTACACTCTACACTCTATACCCTACACTCTATACCCTACACTCTATACCCTACACTCTACACTCTATACCCTACACTCTATACCCTACACTCTATACCCTACACTCTACACTCTATACCCTACACTCTATACCATACACTCTACACTCTATTCCCTACACTCTATACCATACACTCTATACCCTACACTCTATACCCTACACTATACACTCTATACCCTACACTCTACACTCTATACCATACACTCTATACCCTACACTCTATACCCTACACTCTACACTCTATACCCTACAATCTATACCCTACACTCTATACCCTACACCCTACACTCTATACCCTACAATCTACACTCTATACCCTACACTCTATACCATACACTCTATACCCTACACTCTATACCATACACTCTACACCATACACTCTATACCATACACTCTACACCCCACACTCTACACTCTATACCCTACACTCTATACCCTACACTCTATACTATACACTCTATACCCTACACTCTATACCCTACACTATACACTCTATACCCTACACTCTACACCATACACTCTATACCCTACACTCTATACTCTACGCTATACATTCTATACCTTACAATCTATACCTTACAATCTTTACCCTACACTCTATACCCTACACTCTACACTCTATAACCTACACTCTATACCATACACTCTATATCCTACACTCTATACCCTACACTCTATACCCTACACTCTACACTCTATACCCTACACTCTATACCATACACTCTAATCTCCATACCATACACTCTATACCCTACACTCTATAACATACATTCTACACCCTACACTCTATACCATACACTCTATACCATACACTCTACACTCTATACCATACACTCTATACCCTACACTCTACACTTTATACCCTACACTCTATACCCTACAATCTATACCCTACACTCTATACCCTACACGCTATACCCTACACTCTATACCCTACACTCTATACCCTACACTCTACAATCTATACCCTACACTCTATACCATACACTCTATACCCTACACTCTACACTCTATACCCTACACTCTATACCATACACTATATACCATACACTATATGCCCTACACTCTAATCTCCATACCATACACTCTATACCCTACACTCTATAACATACATTCTACACCCTACACTCTATACCATACACTCTATACCCTACACTCTACACTCTATACCATACACTCTATACCCTACACGCTACACTCTATACCCTAAACTCTACACCCTACACTCTATACCCTACACTCTATACCCTACACTCTATACCCTACACTCTATACCCTACACTCTACACTCTATACCCTACACTCTATACCCTACACTCTATACCATACACTCTATACCATACACTCTATCCCCTACACTCAATACCCTACACTCTACACTCTATACCCTACACTCTATACCCTACAATCTATACCATACACTCTATATCATACCCTCTATACCCTACACTCTATACCCTACACTCTACACTCTATACCCTACACTCTACACTCTATACCCTACACTCTATACATTACAATCTATACCATACACTCTATACCATACACTCTATACCCTACACTCTATACCTCACACTCTACACTCTATCCCCTGCACTCTATACCATACACCCTACACTCTATACCATACACTCTGTACCCTACACTCTAAACTCTATACCCTACACTCTATACCCTACACCCTACGCTCTATACCCTACACTCTATACCCTACACTCAACACTCTATACCCTACACTCTATTCCATACACTCTATACCCTACACTCTATACCCTACACTCTACACTCTATACCATACACTCTACACTTTACACTCTATACCCTACACTCTATACCCTACACTCTATACTCTATACCCTACACTCTATACTCTATACCATACACTCTATACCGTACATTCTACACTCTATACCCTACACTCTATACCCTACACTCTATACCCTACACTCTATACCCTACACTCTATACCCTACACTCTATACCCTACACTCTACACTCTATACCCTACACTCTATACCCTACACTCTATACCATACACTCTATACCATACACTCTATCCCCTACACTCAATACCCTACACTCTACACTCTATACCCTACACTCTATACCCTACGATCTATACCATACACTCTATATCATACCCTCTATACCCTACACTCTATACCCTACACTCTACACTCTATACCCTACACTCTACACTCTATACCCTACACTCTATACATTACAATCTATACCATACACTCTATACCATACACTCTATACCCTACACTCTATACCTCACACTCTACACTCTATCCCCTGCACTCTATACCATACACCCTACACTCTATACCATACACTCTGTACCCTACACTCTAAACTCTATACCCTACACTCTATACCCTACACCCTACGCTCTATACCCTACACTCTATACCCTACACTCAACACTCTATACCCTACACTCTATTCCATACACTCTATACCCTACACTCTATACCCTACACTCTACACTCTATACCATACACTCTACACTTTACACTCTATACCCTACACTCTATACCCTACACTCTATACTCTATACCCTACACTCTATACTCTATACCATACACTCTATACCGTACATTCTACACTCTATACCCTACACTCTATACCCTACACTCTAATCCCTACACTCTACACTCTATACCCTATACTCTATACCCTACACTCTATACCCTACACTCTAGACTCTATACCCTACAGTCTATACCATACACTCTATACCCTACACTCTACACTCTATTCCCTACACTCTATACCATACACTCTATACCCTACACTCTTTACCCTACACTATACACTCTATACCCTACACTCTACACTCTATACTATAGACTCTATACCCTACAATCTACACTCTATACCCTACAATCTATACCCTACACTCTATACCCTACACTTTATACCCTACACTCTATACCCTACGCTCTACACTCTATAACCTACACTCTATAACATACACTTTACACTCTACACTCTATACCTTACACTCTATACCCTACACTCTACACCCTACACTCTACACTTTATACCCTACACTCTATAACCTACACTCTATACCCTACACTCTTTACCCTACTCTCTACACTTTATACCCTACACTCTACACTCTATACCCTACACTCTATACCCTACACTCTACACTCTATACCCTACACTCTACACTCTATTCCCTACACTCTATACCATACTCTCTATACCCTACACTTTTTACCCTACAATATACACTCTATACCCTACACTCTACACTCTATACCATACACTCTATACCCTACACTCTATACCCTACACTCTACACTCTATACCCTACAATCTATACCCTACACTCCATACCCTACACTCTAAACCCTACACTCTATACCCTACACTCTACACTCTATACCCTACACTCTATACCATACACTCTATACCCTACACTCTATACCCTACACTCTATACCCTACACTCTACACTCTATACCCTACACTCTATAACATACACTTTATACCCTACACTCTATACCTTACACTCTATACCCTACACTCTACACCCTACACTCTACACTCTATACCCTACACTCTATAACCTACACTCTATACCCTACACTCTATACCCTACTCTCTACACTTCATACCCTACAATCTACACTCTATAACCTACAATCTACACCCTACACTCCACACTCTATACCCTACACTCTATAACCTACACTCTATACCCTACACTCTATACCCTACTCTCTACACTTTATACCCTACATTCTACACTCTATACCCTACACTCTATACCCTATACTCTACACCCTACACTCTACACTCTATACCCTACACTATATAACATACACTCTATACCCTACTCTCTACACTTTATACCCTACACTCTACACTCTATAACCTACAATCTACACCCTACACTCCACACTCTATACCCTACACTCTATAACCTACACTCTATACCCTACACTCTATACCCTACTCTCTACACTTTATACCCTACACTCTACACTCTATACCCTACACTCTATACCCTATACTCTACACCCTACACTCTACACTCTATACCCTACACTATATAACCTACACTCTATACCCTACACTCTATACCCTACTCTCTACACTTTATACCCTACACTCTACACTCTATACCCTACACTCTTTACCATACACTCTATACCGTACACTCTATACCCTACACTCTACACTCTATACCCTACACTCTATACCCTACACTCTATACCCTACAATCTATATCATACACTCTATACCATACACACTATACCATACACTCTACACTCTATACCCTACACTCTATACCCTACACTCTACACTCTATACCCTACATTCTATACCCTACACTCTACACTCTATACCCTACACTCTACACTCTATACCCTACACTCTATACCCTACACTCTACACCCTACACTCTATACCCTACACTCTATACCCTACACTCTATACCCTACACTCTACACTCTATACCCTACACTGTATACCCTACACTCTACACCCTACACTCTACACTCTATACCCTACACTCTATACCCTACAATCTATACCATACACTCTATACCATACACTCTACACACTACACTGTATACCCTACACTCTATACCCTACACTCTATACCCTACACTCTATACCATACACTCTATACCCTACACTCTATACCTCACACTCTACACTCTATCCCCTGCACTCTATACCATACACTCTACACTCTATACCCTACACTCTACACTCTATACCCTACACTCTATACCCTACAATCTATACCATACACTCTATACCATAAACTCTATACCCTACCCTCTATACCCTACACTCTACACTCTATACCCTACACTCTATACCCTACACTCTATACCCTACACTCTACACTCTATACCCTACAATCTACACTCTATACCCTACACTCTATTCCCTATAATCTATACCATACACTCTATACCATACACTCTATACCCTACACTCTATACCTCACACTCTACACTCTATCCCCTGCACTCTATACCATACACTCTACACTCTATACCCTACATTCTATACCCTACACTCTACACTCTATACCCTACACTCTACACTTTATACCCTACACTCTACACTCTATACCCTACACTCTATACCCTACAATCTATACCATACACTCCTTACCATACACTCTATACCCTACACTCTATACCTCACACTCTACACTCTATTCCCTACACTCTACACTCTATACCCTACACTCTATACCCTACAATCTATACCATACACTCTATACCATACACTCTATACCCTACCCTCTATACCCTACACTCTACACTCTATACCCTACACTCTATAAACTACACTCTAAACCCTACACTCTACACTCTATACCCTACACTCTACAGTCTATACCCTACACTCTATACCCTACAATCTATACCATACACTCTATACCATACACTCTATACCCTACACTCTATACCTCACACTCTACACTCTATCCCCTGCACTCTATACCATACACTCTACACTCTATACCCTACACTCAATACCCTACACTCTACACTCTATACCCTACATTCTACACTCTATACCCTACACTCTATACCCTACAATCTATACCATACACTCTATACCATACACTCTATACCCTACACTCTGCACTCTATACCCTACACTCTATACCCTACAATCTATACCATACACTCCATACCATACACTCTATACCCTACACTCTATACCTCACACTCTACACTCTATCCCCTGCACTCTATACCACACTCTCTACACTCTATACCCTACACTCTATACCCTACACTCTACACTCTATACCCTACACTCTATACCCTACACTCTACACTCTATACCCTACACTCTACACTCTATACCCTACACTCTATACCCTACAATCTATACCATACACTCTATACCATACACTCTACACCCTACACTCTATACCCTACACTCTACACTCTATACCCTACACTCTATAAACTACACTCTAAACCCTACACTCTACACTCTATACCCTACACTCTACAGTCTATACCCTACACTCTATACCCTACAATCTATACCATACACTCTATACCATACACTCTATATCCTACACTCTATACCTCACACTCTACACTCTATCCCCTGCACTCTATACCATACACTCTACACTCTATACCCTACACTCAATACCCTACACTCTACACTCTATACCCTACACTCTACACTCTATACCCTACACTCTATACCCTACAATCTATACCATACACTCTATACCATACACTCTATACCCTACACTCTGCACTCTATACCCTACACTCTATACCCTACAATCTATACCATACACTCCATACCATACACTCTATACCCTACACTCTATACCTCACACTCTACACTCTATCCCCTGCACTCTATACCACACTCTCTACACTCTATACCCTACACTCTATACCCTACACTCTACACTCTATACCCTACACTCTATACCCTACACTCTACACTCTATACCCTACACTCTACACTCTATACCCTACACTCTATACCTTACAATCTATACCATACACTCTATACCATACACTCTACACCCTACACTCTATACCCTACACTCTACACTCTATACCCTACACTCTATAAACTACACTCTAAACCCTACACTCTACACTCTATACCCTACACTCTACAGTCTATACCCTACACTCTATACCCTACAATCTATACCATACACTCTATACCATACACTCTATACCCTACACTCTGCACTCTATACCCTACACTCTATACCCTACAATCTATACCATACACTCCATACCATACACTCTATACCCTACACTCTATACCTCACACTCTACACTCTATCCCATGCACTCTATACCACACTCTCTACACTCTATACCCTACACTCTATACCCTACACTCTACACTCTATACCCTACACTCTATACCCTACACTCTACACTCTATACCCTACACTCTACACTCTATACCCTACACTCTATACCCTACAATCTATACCATACACTCTATACCATACACTCTACACCCTACACTCTATACCCTACACTCTACACCCTACACTCTATACCCTACACTCTATACCCTACACTCTATACCCTACACTCTATACCTCACACTATACACTATATCCCCTGCATTCTATACCATACACTCTACACTCTATTCCCTACACTCTATACCCTACACTCTACACTCTATACCCTACACTCTATACCCTACACTCTACACTCTATACCCTACACTCTACACTCTATACCCTACACTTTATACCCTACAATCTATACCATACTCTCTATACCATACACTCTATACCCTACACTCTATACCCTACACTCTACACTCTATACCCTACACTCTATACCCTACACTCTATACCCTACACTCTACACTCTATACTCTACACTCTATACCCTACACTCTATACCCTACAATCTATACCATACACTCTATACCATACACTCTATACCCTACACTCTATACCTCACACTCTACACTCTATCCCCTGCACTTTATACCATACACTCTACACTCTATACCCTACACTCTATACCCTACACTCTGCACTCTGTACCCTACACTCTATACCCTACAATCTATACCATACACTCTATACCATACACTCTATACCCTACACTCTATACCCTACACTCTATACCATACACTCTATACCCTACACTCTATATCATACACTCTATAGCCTACACTCTATTCCCTACACTCTATACCATACACTCTATACCCTACACTCTATACCCTACACTATACACTCTATACCCTACACTATACACTCTATACCCTACACTCTACACTCTATACCATACACTCTTTACCCTACACTCTATACACTACACTCTATAGCCTACACTCTACACTCTTTACCCTACACACTGTACCAAACACTCTATACGCTACACTCTATACCGTACACTTTATACCCTACACTCTACACTCTATACCCTACACTCTAAAACATACACTTTATACCCTACACTCTATACCTTACACTCTATACCCTACACTCTACACCCTACAATCTACAATCTATACCCTACACTCTATAACCTACACTCTATACCCTACACTCTACACCCTACTCTCTACACTTTATACCCTACACTCTACACTCTATACCCTACACTCTATACCCTACACTCTATACTCTACACTCAATACCCAACTCTCTAAACACTACACTCTATACCCTACACTCTACACTCTATACCCTACACTCTATACCCTACACTCTACACTCTATACCCTACACTCTACACTCTATACCCTACTCTCTAAACCCTACACTCTATACCCTACACTCTACACTCTATACCCTACACTCTATACCCTACACTCTACACTCTATCCCCTGCACTCTATACCATACACTCTACACTCTATACTCTATACCCTACACTCTACACTCTATACCCTACACTCTATACCCTACACTCTACACTCTATACCCTACACTCTACACTCTATACCCTACAATCTATACCATACACTCTATACCATACACTCTATACCCTACACTCTACACTCTATACCCTACACTCTACACTCTATACCCTACACTCTATACCCTACAATCTATACCATTCACTCTATACCATACACTCTATACCCTACACTCTATACCTCACACTCTACACTCTATCCCCTGCACTCTATACCACACACTCTACACTCTATACCCTACACTCTATATCCTACACTCTACACTCTATACCCTACACTCTATACCCTACACTCTACACTCTATACCCTACACTCTATACCATACACTCTACACCCTACACTCTATACCCTACACTCTACACTCTATACACTACACTCTGTACCCTACACTCTATACCCTACACTTTATTCCATACACTCTGTACCCTACACTCTATACCTCACACTCTACACTATGTCCCCTGCACTCTATACCATACACTCTACACTCTATACCCTACACTCTATACCCTACACTCTACACTCTATACCCTACACTCTACACTCTATACCCTACACTCTATACCCTACAATCTATACCATACACTCTATACCATACACTCTATACCCTACACTCTATACCCTACACTCTACACTCTATACCCTACACTCTATACCCTACACTCTATACCCTACACTCTACACTCTATACCCAACACTCTATTCCATACACTCTATACCCTACACTCTATACTCTACACTCTACACTCTATACCCAACACTCTATTCCATACACTCTATACCCTACACTCTATACCCTACACTCTACACTCTATACCCTACACTCTATTCCATACACTCTATACACTACACTCTATACCCTACACCCTACGCTCTATACCCTACACTCTATACCCTACACTCTACACTCTATACCCTTCACTCTATACCCTACACGCTATACCCTACACTCTATACCCTACACTCTATACCCTACACTCTACACCCTACACTCTACACCCTACACTCTATACCCTACACCCTATACCCTACACGCTATACCCTACACTCAACACCCTACACTCTATACCCTACACTCTATACCCTACACTCTACACTCGATATCCTACACTCTATACCCTACAATCTATACCATACACTCTATACCATACACTCTATACCATACACTCTATCCCCTACACTCTATACCATACACTCTACACTCTATACCCTACACTCTACACCCTACACTATATACCCTACACTCTACACTCTATACCCTACATTCTCTACCCTACACTCTATACCATACACTCTATACCATACACTCTATCCCCTACACTCTATACCATACACTTTACACTCTATACCCTACTTTCTATACCCTACGCTCTACACTCTATACCCTACACTCTATACCCTACACTCTACACTCTATACCCTACACTCTACACTCTATACCCTACACTCTACACCCTACACTCTATACCATACACTCTATACCCTACACTCTACACTCTATACCCTACACTCTATACCCTACACTCTATACCCTACACCCTACGCTCTATACCCTACACTCTATACCCTACACTCTACACTCTATACCCAACACTCTATTCCATACACTCTATACCCTACACTCTATACCCTACACTCTACACTCTATACCCTACACTCTACACTTTACACTCTATACCGTACACTCTATACTCTATACCCTACACTCTATACCGTACATTCTAAACTCTATACCCTACACTCTATACCCTACACTCTAATCCCTACACTCTACACTCTATACCCTACACTATATACCCTACACTCTACACTCTATACCCTACATTCTCTACCCTACACTCTATACCATACACTCTATACCATACACTTTACACTCTATACCCTACTTTCTATACCCTACGCTCTACACTCTATACCCTACACTCTATACCCTACACTCTACACTCTATACCCTACACTCTACACTCTATACCCTACACTCAACACCCTACACTCTATACCCTACACTCTATACCCTACACTCTACACTCGATATCCTACACTCTATACCCTACAATCTATACCATACACTCTATACCATACACTCTATACCATACACTCTATCCCCTACACTCTATACCATACACTCTACACTCTATACCCTACACTCTACACCCTACACTATATACCCTACACTCTACACTCTATACCCTACATTCTCTACCCTACACTCTATACCATACACTCTATACCATACACTCTATCCCCTACACTCTATACCATACACTTTACACTCTATACCCTACTTTCTATACCCTACGCTCTACACTCTATACCCTACACTCTATACCCTACACTCTACACTCTATACCCTACACTCTACACTCTATACCCTACACTCTACACTCTACACCCTACACTCTATACCATACACTCTATACCCTACACTCTACACTCTATACCCTACACTCTATACCCTACACTCTATACCCTACACCCTACGCTCTATACCCTACACTCTATACCCTACACTCTACACTCTATACCCAACACTCTATTCCATACACTCTATACCCTACACTCTATACCCTACACTCTACACTCTATACCCTACACTCTACACTTTACACTCTATACCCTACACTCTATACTCTATACCCTACACTCTATACCGTACATTCTAAACTCTATACCCTACACTCTATACCCTACACTCTAATCCCTACACTCTACACTCTATACCCTACACTCTATACCCTACACTCTATACCCTACACTCTACACTCTATACCCTACACTCTATACCCTACACTCTATACCCTACACTCTACACTCTATACCCTACACTCTATACCATACACTCTACACTCTATTCCCTACACTCTATGCCATACACTCTATACCCTACACTCTATTCCCTACACTTTACACTCTATACCCTACACTCTACACTCTATACCATACACTCTATACCCTACACTCTATACCCTACACTCTACACCCTACACCCTACAATCTATACCCTACACTGTATACCCTACACCCTACACTCTATACCCTACAATCTACACTCTATACCCTACACTCTATACCATACACTCTATACCCTACACTCTATACCCTACACTCTATACCCTACACTCTACACTCTATACCCTACACTCTATAACATACACTTTATACCCTACACTCTATACCTTACACTCTATACCCTACACTCTACACCCTACACTCTACACTCTATACCATACACTCTATAACCTACACTCTATGCCCTACACTCTATACCCTACTCTCTACACTTTATACCCTACAATCTACACTCT
Organism: Ranitomeya imitator; assembly: GCF_032444005.1. Lineage (NCBI taxonomy): Eukaryota > Metazoa > Chordata > Amphibia > Anura > Dendrobatidae > Ranitomeya > Ranitomeya imitator. The sequence goes on along the minus strand of NW_027193777.1, from coordinate 170,624 downwards.
ATAACCTACAATCTACACCCTACACTCCACACTCTATACCCTACACTCTATAACCTACACTCTATACCCTACACTCTATACCCTACTCTCTACACTTTATACCCTACACTCTACACTCTATACCCTACACTCTATACCCTATACTCTACACCCTACACTCTACACTCTATACCCTACACTATATAACCTACACTCTATACCCTACTCTCTACACTTTATACCCTACACTCTACACTCTATAACCTACAATCTACACCCTACACTCCACACTCTATACCCTACACTCTATAACCTACACTCTATACCCTACACTCTATACCCTACTCTCTACACTTTATACCCTACACTCTACACTCTATACCCTACACTCTATACCCTATACTCTACACCCTACACTCTACACTCTATACCCTACACTATATAACCTACACTCTATACCCTACACTCTATACCCTACTCTCTACACTTTATACCCTACACTCTACACTCTATACCCTACACTCTATACCCTACACTCTACACTCTATACCCTACACTCTATACCCTACACTCTACACTCTATACCCTACACTCTACACTCTATACCCTACTCTTTAAACCCTACACTCTATACCCTACACTCTACACTCTATACCCTACACTCTATACCCTAAACTCTACACTCTATACCCTACACTCTATACCCTACACTCTATACCCTACACTCTATACCCTACACTCTATACCCTACACTCTTCACCCTACACTTTATAGCTTACACTCTATACCCTACACTCTATACCATTCACTCTATACCCTACACTCTATACCCTACACTCTATACCCTACACTCTACACCATACACCATACACTCTATACCCTACCCTCTATACCTTACACTCTATACCCTACACTCTACACATTAAACCCTACACTATATACCCTACACTCTACACTCTATACCCTACACTCTATACCATACACTCTATACCCTACACTCTATACCCTACACTCTACACTCTATACTCTACACTCTACACTCTACACCCTACACTCTACACTTTACACTCTATACTCTACACTCTATACCCTACACTCTATACCCTACACTCTACACTTTATCCCCTACACTCTATACCCTACACTCTATACCCTACACTATATACCCTACACGCTATACCCTACACTCTATACCCTACACTCTATACCCTACACTCTATACCATACATTCTACACCCTACACTCCATACCCTACACCCTATACCCTACACTCTATACCCTACACTCTACACCCTACACTCTATACCCTACACTCTATACCCTACACTCTATACCCTACACTCTATACCCTACACTCTACACTCTATACCCTACTCTCTAAACCCTACACTCTATACCCTACACTCTACACTCTATACCCTACACTCTATACCCTACACTCTACACTCTATCCCCTGCACTCTATACCATACACTCTACACTCTATACTCTACACTCTATACCCTACACTCTACACTCTATACCCTACACTCTATACCCTACACTCTACACTCTATACCCTACACTCTACACTCTATACCCTACACTCTATACCCTACAATCTATACCATACACTCTATACCATACACTCTATACCCTACACTCTACACTCTATACCCTACACTTTACACTCTATACCCTACACTCTATACCCTACAATCTATACCATACACTCTATACCATACACTCTATACCCTACACTCTATACCTCACACTCTACACTCTATCCCCTGCACTCTATACCACACACTCTACACTCTATACCCTACACTCTATATCCTACACTCTATACCCTACACTCTATACCCTACACTCTACACTCTATACCCTACACTCTATACCCTACACTCTACACTCTATACCCTACACTCTACACTCTATACCCTACACTCTATACCCTACAATCTATACCATACACTCTATACCATACCCTCTATACCCTACACTCTATACCCTACACTCTACACTCTATACCCTACACTCTATACCCTACACTCTATACCCTACACTCTACACTCTATACCCAACACTCTATTCCATACACTCTATACCCTACACTCTATAATCTACACTCTACACTCTATACCCAACACTCTATTCCATACACTCTATACCCTACACTCTATACCCTACACTCTACACTCTATACCCTACACTCTATTCCATACACTCTATACCCTACACTCTATACCCTACACCCTACGCTCTATACCCTACACTCTATACCCTACAGTCTACACTCTATACCCTACACTCTACACTCTATACCCTTCACTCTATACCATACACGCTATACCCTACACTCTATACCCTACACTCTATACCCTACACTCTATACCCTACACTCTACACCCTACACTTTATACCCTACACCCTATACCCTACACTCTATACCCTACACTCAACACCCTACACTCTATACCCTACACTCTATACCCTACACTCTATACCCTACACTCTATACCCTACACTCTACACTCGATACCCTACACTCTATACCCTACAATCTATACCATACACTCTATACCATACACTCTATACCATACACTCTATCCCCTACACTCTATACCATACACTCTACACTCTATACCCTACACTCTACACCCTACACTATATACCCTACACTCTACACTCTATACCCTACATTCTCTACCCTACACTCTATACCATACACTCTATACCATACACTCTAACCCCTACACTCTATACCATACACTTTACACTCTATACCCTACTTTCTATACCCTACACTCTACACTCTATACCCTACACTCTATACCCTACACTCTACACTCTATACCCTACACTCTACACTCTATACCCTACACTCTACACCCTACACTCTATACCATACACTCTATACCCTACACTCTACACTCTATACCCTACACTCTATACCCTACACTCTATACCCTACACCCTACGCTCTATACCCTACACTCTATACCCTACACTCTACACTCTATACCCAACACTCTATTCCATACACTCTATACCCTACACTCTATACCCTACACTCTACACTCTATACCCTACACTCTACACTTTACACTCTATACCCTACACTCTATACTCTATACCCTACACTCTATACCGTACATTCTACACTCTATACCCTACACTTTATACCCTACACTCTAATCCCTACACTCTACACTCTATACCCTACACTCTATACCCTACACTCTACACTCTATACCCTACACTCTATACCCTACACTCTATACCCTACACTCTACACTCTATACCCTACACTCTATACCATACACTCTACACTCTATTCCCTACACTCTATACCATACACTCTATACCCTACACTCTATACCCTACACTATACACTCTATACCCTACACTCTACACTCTATACCATACACTCTATACCCAACACTCTATACCCTACACTCTACACTCTATACCCTACAATCTATACCCTACACTCTATACCCTACACCCTACACTCTATACCCTACAATCTACACTCTATACCCTACACTCTATACCATACACTCTATACCCTACACTCTATACCATACACTCTACACCATACACTCTATACCATACACTCTACACTCTATACCCTACAATCTACACCCTACACTATATACCCTACACTCTACACTCTATACCCTACATTCTCTACCCTACACTCTATACCATACACTCTATACCATACACTCTATCCCCTACACTCTATACCATACACTTTACACTCTATACCCTACTTTCTATACCCTACACTCTACACTCTATACCCTACACTCTATACCCTACACTCTACACTCTATACCCTACACTCTACACTCTATACCCTACACTCTACACCCTACACTCTATACCATACACTCTATACCCTACACTCTACACTCTATACCCTACACTCTATACCCTACACTCTATACCCTACACCCTACGCTCTATACCCTACACTCTATACCCTACACTCTACACTCTATACCCAACACTATATTCCATACACTCTATACCCTACACTCTATACCCTACACTCTACACTCTATACCCTACACTCTACACTTTACACTCTATACCCTACACTCTATACTCTATACCCTACACTCTTTACCGTACATTCTACACTCTATACCCTACACTTTATACCCTACACTCTAATCCCTACACTCTACACTCTATACCCTACACTCTATACCCTACACTCTATACCCTACACTCTACACTCTATACCCTACACTCTATACCCTACACTCTATACCCTACACTCTACACTCTATACCCTACACTCTATACCATACACTCTACACTCTATTCCCTACACTCTATACCATACACTCTATACCCTACACTCTATACCCTACACTATACACTCTATACCCTACACTCTACACTCTATACCATACACTCTATACCCTACACTCTATACCCTACACTCTACACTCTATACCCTACAATCTATACCCTACACTCTATACCCTACACCCTACACTCTATACCCTACAATCTACACTCTATACCCTACACTCTATACCATACACTCTATACCCTACACTCTATACCATACACTCTACACCATACACTGTATACCATACACTCTACACCCCACACTCTACACTCTATACCCTACACTCTATACCCTACACTCTATACTATACACTCTATACCCTACACTCTATACCCTACACTATACACTCTATACCCTACACTCTACACCATACACTCTATACCCTACACTCTATACTCTACGCTATACATTCTATACCTTACAATCTATACCTTACACTCTTTACCCTACACTCTATACCCTACACTCTACACTCTATAACCTACACTCTATACCATACACTCTATATCCTACACTCTATACCCTACACTCTATACCCTACACTCTACACTCTATACCCTACACTCTATACCATACACTCTATACCCTACACTCTATGCCCTACACTCTAATCTCCATACCATACACTCTATACCCTACACTCTATAACATACATTCTACACCCTACACTCTATACCATACACTCTATACCATACACTCTACACTCTATACCATACACTCTATACCCTACACTCTACACTTTATACCCTACACTCTATACCCTACAATCTATACCCTACACTCTATACCCTACAAGCTATACCCTACACTCTATACCCTACACTCTATACCCTACACTCTACAATCTATACCCTACACTCTATACCATACACTCTATACCCTACACTCTACACTCTATACCCTACACTCTATACCATACACTCTATACCATACACTATATGCCCTACACTCTAATCTCCATACCATACACTCTATACCCTACACTCTATAACATACATTCTACACCCTACACTCTATACCATACACTCTATACCCTACACTCTACACTCTATACCATACACTCTATACCCTACACTCTACACTTTATACCCTACACTCTATACCCTACAATCTATACCCTACACTCTATACCCTACACTCTATACCCTACACTCTATACCCTACACTCTACACTCTATACCCTACACTCTATACCCTACACTCTATACCATACACTCTATACCATACACTCTATCCCCTACACTCTATACCATACACTATACACTCTATACCCTACACTCTATACCCTACACTCTGCACTCTATACCCTACACTCTATACCCTACACTCTACACTCTATACCCTACACTCTACACTCTATACCCTACACTCTATACATTACAATCTATACCATACACTCTATACCATACACTCTATACCCTACACTCTATACCTCACACTCTACACTCTATCCCCTGCACTCTATACCATACACCCTACACTCTATACCATACACTCTGTACCCTACACTCTAAACTCTATACCCTACACTCTATACCCTACACCCTACGCTCTATACCCTACACTCTATACCCTACACTCAACACTCTATACCCTACACTCTATTCCATACACTCTATACCCTACACTCTATACCCTACACTCTACACTCTATACCATACACTCTACACTTTACACTCTATACCCTACACTCTATACCCTACACTCTATACTCTATACCCTACACTCTATACTCTATACCATACACTCTATACCGTACATTCTACACTCTATACCCTACACTCTATACCCTACACTCTAATCCCTACACTCTACACTCTATACCCTATACTCTATACCCTACACTCTATACCCTACACTCTAGACTCTATACCCTACAGTCTATACCATACACTCTATACCCTACACTCTACACTCTATTCCCTACACTCTATACCATACACTCTATACCCTACACTCTTTACCCTACACTATACACTCTATACCCTACACTCTACACTCTATACTATAGACTCTATACCCTACAATCTACACTCTATACCCTACAATCTATACCCTACACTCTATACCCTACACTTTATACCCTACACTCTATACCCTACGCTCTACACTCTATAACCTACACTCTATAACATACACTTTACACCCTACACTCTATACCTTACACTCTATACCCTACACTCTACACCCTACACTCTACACTTTATACCCTACACTCTATAACCTACACTCTATACCCTACACTCTTTACCCTACTCTCTACACTTTATACCCTACACTCTACACTCTATACCCTACACTCTATACCCTACACTCTACACTCTATACCCTACACTCTACACTCTATTCCCTACACTCTATACCATACTCTCTATACCCTACACTTTTTACCCTACAATATACACTCTATACCCTACACTCTACACTCTATACCATACACTCTATACCCTACACTCTATACCCTACACTCTACACTCTATACCCTACAATCTATACCCTACACTCCATACCCTACACTCTAAACCCTACACTCTATACCCTACACTCTACACTCTATACCCTACACTCTATACCATACACTCTATACCCTACACTCTATACCCTACACTCTATACCCTACACTCTACACTCTATACCCTACACTCTATAACATACACTTTATACCCTACACTCTATACCTTACACTCTATACCCTACACTCTACACCCTACACTCTACACTCTATACCCTACACTCTATACCCTACGCTCTATACCCTACTCTCTACACTTCATACCCTACAATCTACACTCTATAACCTACAATCTACACCCTACACTCCACACTCTATACCCTACACTCTATAACCTACACTCTATACCCTACACTCTATACCCTACTCTCTACACTTTATACCCTACATTCTACACTCTATACCCTACACTCTATACCCTATACTCTACACCCTACACTCTACACTCTATACCCTACACTATATAACATACACTCTATACCCTACTCTCTACACTTTATACCCTACACTCTACACTCTATAACCTACAATCTACACCCTACACTCCACACTCTATACCCTACACTCTATAACCTACACTCTATACCCTACACTCTATACCCTACTCTCTACACTTTATACCCTACACTCTACACTCTATACCCTACACTCTATACCCTATACTCTACACCCTACACTCTACACTCTATACCCTACACTATATAACCTACACTCTATACCCTACACTCTATACCCTACTCTCTACACTTTATACCCTACACTCTACACTCTATACCCTACACTCTTTACCATACACTCTATACCGTACACTCTATACCCTACACTCTACACTCTATACCCTACACTCTATACCCTACACTCTATACCCTACAATCTATATCATACACTCTATACCATACACACTATACCATACACTCTACACTCAATACCCTACACTCTATACCCTACACTCTACACTCTATACCCTACACTCTATACCCTACACTCTACACTCTATACCCTACACTCTACACTCTATACCCTACACTCTATACCCTACACTCTACACCCTACACTCTATACCCTACACTCTATACCCTACACTCTATACCCTACACTCTACACTCTATACCCTACACTGTATACCCTACACTCTACACCCTACACTCTACACTCTATACCCTACACTCTATACCCTACAATCTATACCATACACTCTATACCATACACTCTACACACTACACTCTATACCCTACACTCTATACCCTACACTCTATACCCTACACTCTATACCATACACTCTATACCCTACACTCTATACCTCACACTCTACACTCTATCCCCTGCACTCTATACCATACACTCTACACTCTATACCCTACACTCTACACTCTATACCCTACACTCTATACCCTACAATCTATACCATACACTCTATACCATACACTCTATACCCTACCCTCTATACCCTACACTCTACACTCTATACCCTACACTCTATACCCTACACTCTATACCCTACACTCTACACTCTATACCCTACAATCTACACTCTATACCCTACACTCTATTCCCTATAATCTATACCATACACTCTATACCATACACTCTATACCCTACACTCTATACCTCACACTCTACACTCTATCCCCTGCACTCTATACCATACACTCTACACTCTATACCCTACATTCTATACCCTACACTCTACACTCTATACCCTACACTCTACACTTTATACCCTACACTCTACACTCTATACCCTACACTCTATACCCTACAATCTATACCATACACTCCTTACCATACACTCTATACCCTACACTCTATACCTCACACTCTACACTCTATTCCCTACACTCTACACTCTATACCCTACACTCTATACCCTACAATCTATACCATACACTCTATACCATACACTCTATACCCTACCCTCTATACCCTACACTCTACACTCTATACCCTACACTCTATAAACTACACTCTAAACCCTACACTCTACACTCTATACCCTACACTCTACAGTCTATACCCTACACTCTATACCCTACAATCTATACCATACACTCTATACCATACACTCTATACCCTACACTCTATACCTCACACTCTACACTCTATCCCCTGCACTCTATACCATACACTCTACACTCTATACCCTACACTCAATACCCTACACTCTACACTCTATACCCTACATTCTACACTCTATACCCTACACTCTATACCCTACAATCTATACCATACACTCTATACCATACACTCTATACCCTACACTCTGCACTCTATACCCTACACTCTATACCCTACAATCTATACCATACACTCCATACCATACACTCTATACCCTACACTCTATACCTCACACTCTACACTCTATCCCCTGCACTCTATACCACACTCTCTACACTCTATAACGTACACTCTATACCCTACACTCTACACTCTATACCCTACACTCTATACCCTACACTCTACACTCTATACCCTACACTCTACACTCTATACCCTACACTCTATACCCTACAATCTATACCATACACTCTATACCATACACTCTACACCCTACACTCTATACCCTACACTCTACACTCTATACCCTACACTCTATAAACTACACTCTAAACCCTACACTCTACACTCTATACCCTACACTCTACAGTCTATACCCTACACTCTATACCCTACAATCTATACCATACACTCTATACCATACACTCTATACCCTACACTCTATACCTCACACTCTACACTCTATCCCCTGCACTCTATACCATACACTCTACACTCTATACCCTACACTCAATACCCTACACTCTACACTCTATACCCTACACTCTACACTCTATACCCTACACTCTATACCCTACAATCTATACCATACACTCTATACCATACACTCTATACCCTACACTCTGCACTCTATACCCTACACTCTATACCCTACAATCTATACCATACACTCCATACCATACACTCCATACCCTACACTCTATACCTCACACTCTACACTCTATCCCCTGCACTCTATACCACACTCTCTACACTCTATACCCTACACTCTATACCCTACACTCTACACTCTATACCCTACACTCTATACCCTACACTCTACACTCTATACCCTACACTCTACACTCTATACCCTACACTCTATACCCTACAATCTATACCATACACTCTATACCATACACTCTACACCCTACACTCTATACCCTACACTCTACACTCTATACCCTACACTCTATAAACTACACTCTAAACCCTACACTCTACACTCTATACCCTACACTCTACAGTCTATACCCTACACTCTATACCCTACAATCTATACCATACACTCTATACCATACACTCTATACCCTACACTCTGCACTCTATACCCTACACTCTATACCCTACAATCTATACCATACACTCCATACCATACACTCTATACCCTACACTCTATACCTCACACTCTACACTCTATCCCATGCACTCTATACCACACTCTCTACACTCTATACCCTACACTCTATACCCTACACTCTACACTCTATACCCTACACTCTATACCCAACACTCTACACTCTATACCCTACACTCTACACTCTATACCCTACACTCTATACCCTACAATCTATACCATACACTCTATACCATACACTCTACACCCTACACTCTATACCCTACACTCTACACCCTACACTCTATACCCTACACTCTATACCCTACACTCTATACCCTACACTCTATACCTCACAATGTACACTATATCCCCTGCATTCTATACCATACACTCTACACTCTATTCCCTACACTCTATACCCTACACTCTACACTCTATACCCTACACTCTATACCCTACACTCTACACTCTATACCCTACACTCTACACTCTATACCCTACACTTTATACCCTACAATCTATACCATACTCTCTATACCATACACTCTATACCCTACACTCTATACCCTACACTCTACACTCTATACCCTACACTCTATACCCTACACTCTATACCCTACACTCTACACTCTATACTCTACACTCTATACCCTACACTCTATACCCTACAATCTATAACATACACTCTATACCATACACTCTATACCCTACACTCTATACCTCACACTCTACACTCTATCCCCTGCACTTTATACCATACACTCTACACTCTATACCCTACACTCTATACCCTACACTCTGCACTCTATACCCTACACTCTATACCCTACAATCTATACCATACACTCTATACCATACACTCTATACCCTACACTCTATACCCTACACTCTATACCATACACTCTATACCCTACACTCTATATCATACACTCTATAGCCTACACTCTATTCCCTACACTCTATACCATACACTCTATACCCTACACTCTATACCCTACACTATACACTCTATACCCTACACTATACACTCTATACCCTACACTCTACACTCTATACCATACACTCTTTACCCTACACTCTATACCCTACACTCTATAGCCTACACTCTACACTCTTTACCCTACACACTGTACCAAACACTCTATACGCTACACTCTATACCGTACACTTTATACCCTACACTCTACACTCTATACCCTACACTCTAAAACATACACTTTATACCCTACACTCTATACCTTACACTCTATACCCTACACTCTACACCCTACAATCTACAATCTATACCCTACACTCTATAACCTACACTCTATACCCTACACTCTACACCCTACTCTCTACACTTTATACCCTACACTCTACACTCTATACCCTACACTCTATACCCTACACTCTATACTCTACACTCAATACCCAACTCTCTAAACACTACACTCTATACCCTACACTCTACACTCTATACCCTACACTCTATACCCTACACTCTACACTCTATACCCTACACTCTACACTCTATACCCTACTCTCTAAACCCTACACTCTATACCCTACACTCTACACTCTATACCCTACACTCTATACCCTACACTCTACACTCTATCCCCTGCACTCTATACCATACACTCTACACTCTATACTCTACACTCTATACCCTACACTCTACACTCTATACCCTACACTCTATACCCTACACTCTACACTCTATACCCTACACTCTACACTCTATACCCTACACTCTATACCCTACAATCTATACCATTCACTCTATACCATACACTCTATACCCTACACTCTATACCTCACACTCTACACTCTATCCCCTGCACTCTATACCACACACTCTACACTCTATACCCTACACTCTATATCCTACACTCTACACTCTATACCCTACACTCTATACCCTACACTCTACACTCTATACCCTACACTCTATACCATACACTCTACACCCTACACTCTATTCCCTACACTCTACACTCTATACACTACACTCTGTACCCTACACTCTATACCCTACACTTTATTCCATACACTCTGTACCCTACACTCTATACCTCACACTCTACACTATGTCCCCTGCACTCTATACCATACACTCTACACTCTATACCCTACACTCTATACCCTACACTCTACACTCTATACCCTACACTCTATACCCTACACTCTACACTCTATACCCTACACTCTACACTCTATACCCTACACTCTATACTCTACAATCTATACCATACACTCTATACCATACACTCTATACCCTACACTCTATACCCTACACTCTACACTCTATACCCTACACTCTATACCCTACACTCTATACCCTACACTCTACACTCTATACCCAACACTCTATTCCATACACTCTATACCCTACACTCTATACTCTACACTCTACACTCTATACCCAACACTCTATTCCATACACTCTATACCCTACACTCTATACCCTACACTCTACACTCTATACCCTACACTCTATTCCATACACTCTATACACTACACTCTATACCCTACACCCTACGCTCTATACCCTACACTCTATACCCTACACTCTACACTCTATACCCTACACTCTACACTCTATACCCTTCACTCTATACCCTACACGCTATACCCTACACTCTATACCCTACACTCTATACCCTACACTCTACACCCTACACTCTACACCCTACACTCTATACCCTACACCCTATACCCTACACTCTATACCCTACACTCAACACCCTACACTCTATACCCTACACTCTATACCCTACACTCTACACTCGATATCCTACACTCTATACCCTACAATCTATACCATACACTCTATACCATACACTCTATACCATACACTCTATCCCCTACACTCTATACCATACACTCTACACTCTATACCCTACACTCTACACCCTACACTATATACCCTACACTCTACACTCTATACCCTACATTCTCTACCCTACACTCTATACCATACACTCTATACCATACACTCTATCCCCTACACTCTATACCATACACTTTACACTCTATACCCTACTTTCTATACCCTACGTTCTACACTCTATACCCTACACTCTATACCCTACACTCTACACTCTATACCCTACACTCTACACTCTATACCCTACACTCTACACCCTACACTCTATACCATACACTCTATACCCTACACTCTACACTCTATACCCTACACTCTATACCCTACACCCTACGCTCTATACCCTACACTCTATACCCTACACTCTACACTCTATACCCAACACTCTATTCCATACACTCTATACCCTACACTCTATACCCTACACTCTACACTCTATACCCTACACTCTACACTTTACACTCTATACCCTACACTCTATACTCTATACCCTACACTCTATACCGTACATTCTAAACTCTATACCCTACACTCTATACCCTACACTCTAATCCCTACACTCTACACTCTATACCCTACACTCTATACCCTACACTCTATACCCTACACTCTACACTCTATACCCTACACTCTATACCCTACACTCTATACCCTACACTCTACACTCTATACCCTACACTCTATACCATACACTCTACACTCTATTCCCTACACTCTATGCCATACACTCTATACCCTACACTCTATTCCCTACACTATACACTCTATACCCTACACTCTACACTCTATACCATACACTCTATACCCTACACTCTACACCCTACACTCTACACTCTATACCCTACAATCTATACCCTACACTGTATACCCTACACCCTACACTCTATACCCTACAATCTACACTCTATACCCTACACTCTATACCATACACTCTATACCCTACACTCTATACCCTACACTCTATACCCTACACTCTACACTCTATACCCTACACTCTATAACATACACTTTATACCCTACACTCTATACCTTACACTCTATACCCTACACTCTACACCCTACACTCTATACCCTACACTCTATAACCTACACTCTATGCCCTACACTCTATACCCTACTCTCTACACTTTATACCCTACAATCTACACTCTATAACCTACAATCTACACCCTACACTCCACACTCTATACCCTACACTCTATAACCTACACTCTATACCCTACACTCTATACCCTACTCTCTACACTTTATACCCTACACTCTACACTCTATACCCTACACTCTATACCCTATACTCTACACCCTACACTCTACACTCTATACCCTACACTATATAACCTACACTCTATACCCTACTCTCTACACTTTATACCCTACACTCTACACTCTATAACCTACAATCTACACCCTACACTCCACACTCTATACCCTACACTCTATAACCTACACTCTATACCCTACACTCTATACCCTACTCTCTACACTTTATACCCTACACTCTACACTCTATACCCTACACTCTATACCCTATACTCTACACCCTACACTCTACACTCTATACCCTACACTATATAACCTACACTCTATACCCTACACTCTATACCCTACTCTCTACACTTTATACCCTACACTCTACACTCTATACCCTACACTCTATACCCTACACTCTACACTCTATACCCTACACTCTATACCCTACACTCTACACTCTATACCCTACACTCTACACTCTATACCCTACTCTTTAAACCCTACACTCTATACCCTACACTCTACACTCTATACCCTACACTCTATACCCTAAACTCTACACTCTATACCCTACACTCTATACCCTACACTCTATACCCTACACTCTATACCCTACACTCTATACCCTACACTCTTCACCCTACACTTTATAGCTTACACTCTATACCCTACACTCTATACCATTCACTCTATACCCTACACTCTATACCCTACACTCTATACCCTACACTCTACACCATACACCATACACTCTATACCCTACCCTCTATACCTTACACTCTATACCCTACACTCTACACATTAAACCCTACACTATATACCCTACACTCTACACTCTATACCCTACACTCTATACCATACACTCTATACCCTACACTCTATACCCTACACTCTACACTCTATACTCTACACTCTACACTCTACACCCTACACTCTACACTTTATACTCTACACTCTATACCCTACACTCTATACCCTACACTCTACACTTTATCCCCTACACTCTATACCCTACACTCTATACCCTACACTATATACCCTACACGCTATACCCTACACTCTATACCCTACACTCTATACCCTACACTCTATACCCTACATTCTACACCCTACACTCCATACCCTACACCCTATACCCTACACTCTATACCCTACACTCTACACCCTACACTCTATACCCTACACTCTATACCCTACACTCTATACCCTACACTCTATACCCTACACTCTACACTCTATACCCTACTCTCTAAACCCTACACTCTATACCCTACACTCTACACTCTATACCCTACACTCTATACCCTACACTCTACACTCTATCCCCTGCACTCTATACCATACACTCTACACTCTATACTCTACACTCTATACCCTACACTCTACACTCTATACCCTACACTCTATACCCTACACTCTACACTCTATACCCTACACTCTACACTCTATACCCTACACTCTATACCCTACAATCTATACCATACACTCTATACCATACACTCTATACCCTACACTCTACACTCTATACCCTACACTTTACACTCTATACCCTACACTCTATACCCTACAATCTATACCATACACTCTATACCATACACTCTATACCCTACACTCTATACCTCACACTCTACACTCTATCCCCTGCACTCTATACCACACACTCTACACTCTATACCCTACACTCTATATCCTACACTCTATACCCTACACTCTATACCCTACACTCTACACTCTATACCCTACACTCTATACCCTACACTCTACACTCTATACCCTACACTCTACACTCTATACCCTACACTCTATACCCTACAATCTATACCATACACTCTATACCATACCCTCTATACCCTACACTCTATACCCTACACTCTACACTCTATACCCTACACTCTATACCCTACACTCTATACCCTACACTCTACACTCTATACCCAACACTCTATTCCATACACTCTATACCCTACACTCTATAATCTACACTCTACACTCTATACCCAACACTCTATTCCATACACTCTATACCCTACACTCTATACCCTACACTCTACACTCTATACCCTACACTCTATTCCATACACTCTATACCCTACACTCTATACCCTACACCCTACGCTCTATACCCTACACTCTATACCCTACAGTCTACACTCTATACCCTACACTCTACACTCTATACCCTTCACTCTATACCATACACGCTATACCCTACACTCTATAACCTACACTCTATACCCTACACTCTATACCCTACACTCTACACCCTACACTTTATACCCTACACCCTATACCCTACACTCTATACCCTACACTCAACACCCTACACTCTATACCCTACACTCTATACCCTACACTCTATACCCTACACTCTATACCCTACACTCTACACTCGATACCCTACACTCTATACCCTACAATCTATACCATACACTCTATACCATACACTCTATACCATACACTCTATCCACTACACTCTATACCATACACTCTACACTCTATACCCTACACTCTACACCCTACACTATATACCCTACACTCTACACTCTATACCCTACATTCTCTACCCTACACTCTATACCATACACTCTATACCATACACTCTAACCCCTACACTCTATACCATACACTTTACACTCTATACCCTACTTTCTATACCCTACACTCTACACTCTATACCCTACACTCTATACCCTACACTCTACACTCTATACCCTACACTCTACACTCTATACCCTACACTCTACACCCTACACTCTATACCATACACTCTATACCCTACACTCTACACTCTATACCCTACACTCTATACCCTACACTCTATACCCTACACCCTACGCTCTATACCCTACACTCTATACCCTACACTCTACACTCTATACCCAACACTCTATTCCATACACTCTATACCCTACACTCTATACCCTACACTCTACACTCTATACCCTACACTCTACACTTTACACTCTATACCCTACACTCTATACTCTATACCCTACACTCTATACCGTACATTCTACACTCTATACCCTACACTTTATACCCTACACTCTAATCCCTACACTCTACACTCTATACCCTACACTCTATACCCTACACTCTATACCCTACACTCTACACCCTACACTCTATACCCTACACTCTATACCCTACACTCTACACTCTATACCCTACACTCTATACCATACACTCTACACTCTATACCATACACTCTATACCCTACACTCTATACCCTACACTCTACACTCTATACCCTACAATCTATACCCTACACTCCATACCCTACACTCTAAACCCTACACTCTATACCCTACACTCTACACTCTATACCCTACACTCTATACCATACACTCTATACCCTACACTCTATACCCTACACTCTACACTCTATACCCTACACTCTATAACATACACTTTATACCCTACACTCTATACCTTACACTCTATACCCTACACTCTACACCCTACACTCTACACTCTATACCCTACACTCTATAACCTACACTCTATACCCTACACTCTATACCCTACTCTCTACACTTCATACCCTACAATCTACACTCTATAACCTACAATCTACACCCTACACTCCACACTCTATACCCTACACTCTATAACCTACACTCTATACCCTACACTCTATACCCTACTCTCTACACTTTATACCCTACACTCTACACTCTATACCCTACACTCTATACCCTATACTCTACACCCTACACTCTACACTCTATACCCTACACTATATAACATACACTCTATACACTACTCTCTACACTTTATACCCTACACTCTACACTCTATAACCTACAATCTACATCCTACACTCCACACTCTATACCCTACACTCTATAACCTACACTCTATACCCTACACTCTATACCCTACTCTCTACACTTTATACCCTACACTCTACACTCTATACCCTACACTCTATACCCTATACTCTACACCCTACACTCTACACTCTATACCCTACACTATATAACCTACACTCTATACCCTACACTCTATACCCTACTCTCTACACTTTATACCCTACACTCTACACTCTATACCCTACACTCTATACCCTACACTCTACACTCTATACCCTACACTCTATACCCTACACTCTACACTCTATACCCTACACTCTACACTCTATACCCTACTCTTTAAACCCTACACTCTATACCCTACACTCTACACTCTATACCCTACACTCTATACCCTACTCTCTACACTTTATACCCTACACTCTACACTCTATACCCTACACTCTTTACCCTATACTCTACACCCTACACTCTACTCTCTATACCCTACACTATATAACCTACACTCTATACCCTACACTCTATACCCTACTCTCTACACTTTATACCCTACACTCTACACTCTATACCCTACACTCTATACCCTACACTCTACACTCTATACTCTACACTCTATACCCTACTCTTTAAACCCTACACTCTATACCCTACAATCAACACTCTATACCCTACACTCTATACCCTAAACTCTACACTCTATACCCTACACTCTATACCCTACACTCTACACTCTATACCCTACAATCTATACCCTACACTCTATACCCTACACTCTATACCCTACAATCTACACTCTATACCCTACACTCTATACCATACACTCTGTACCCTACACTCTATACCATACACTCTACACCATACACTCTATACCCTACACTCTATACGTCACACTCTACACTCTATCCCCTGCACTCTATACCACACACTCTACACTCTATACCCTACACTCTATATCCTACACTCTATACCCTACACTCTATACCCTACACTCTACACTCTATACCCTACACTCTATACCCTACACTCTACACTCTATACCCTACACTCTACACTCTATACCCTACACTCTATACCCTACAATCTATACCATACACTCTATACCATACACTCTGTACCCTACACTCTATACCCTACACTCTACACTCTATACCCTACACTCTATACCCTACACTCTATATCCTACACTCTACACTCTATACCCTACACTCTATACCCTACACTCTATACCCTACACTCTACACTCTATACCCTACAATCTATACCCTACACTGTATACCCTACACCCTACACTCTATACCCTACAATCTACACTCTATACCCTACACTCTATACCATACACTCTATACCCTACACTCTATACCCTACACTCTATACCCTACACTCTACACTCTATACCCTACACTCTATAACATACACTTTATACCCTACAGAGTGTAGGGTATAAAGTGTATGTTATAGAGTGTAGGGTATAGAGTGTAGAGTGTAGGGTATAGAGTGTAGGGTATAGAGTGTAGGGTATAGAGTGTATGGTATAGACTTACACTCTATACCCTACACTCTACACCCTACACTCTACACTCTATACCCTACACTCTATAACCTACACTCTATACCCTACACTCTATACCCTACTCTCTACACTTTATACCCTACAATCTACACTCTATAACCTACAATCTACACCCTACACTCCACACTCTATACCCTACACTCTATAACCTACACTCTATACCCTACACTCTATACCCTACTCTCTACACTTTATACCCTACACTCTACACTCTATACCCTACACTCTATACCCTATACTCTACACCCTACACTCTACACTCTATACCCTACACTATATAACCTACACTCTATACCCTACTCTCTACACTTTATACCCTACACTCTACACTCTATAACCTACAATCTACACCCTACACTCCACACTCTATACCCTACACTCTATAACCTACACTCTATACCCTACACTCTATACCCTACTCTCTACACTTTATACCCTACACTCTACACTCTATACCCTACACTCTATACCCTATACTCTACACCCTACACTCTACACTCTATACCCTACACTATATAACCTACACTCTATACCCTACACTCTATACCCTACTCTCTACACTTTATACCCTACACTCTACACTCTATACCCTACACTCTATACCCTACACTCTACACTCTATACCCTACACTCTATACCCTACACTCTACACTCTATACCCTACTCTTTAAACCCTACACTCTATACCCTACACTCTACACTCTATACCCTACACTCTATACCCTAAACTCTACACTCTATACCCTACACTCTATACCCTACACTCTATACCCTACACTCTATACCCTACACTCTATACCCTACACTTTTCACCCTACACTTTATAGCTTACACTCTATACCCTACACTCTATACCATTCACTCTATACCCTACACTCTATACCCTACACTCTATACCCTACACTCTACACCATACACCATACACTCTATACCCTACCCTCTATACCTTACACTCTATACCCTACACTCTACACATTAAACCCTACACTATATACCCTACACTCTACACTCTATACCCTACACTCTATACCATACACTCTATACCCTACACTCTATACCCTACACTCTACACTCTATACCCTACACTCTACACTCTACACCCTACACTCTACACTTTACACTCTATACTCTACACTCTATACCCTACACTCTATACCCTACACTCTACACTTTATCCCCTACACTCTATACCCTACACTCTATGCCCTACACTATATACCCTACACGCTATACCCTACACTCTATACCCTACACTCTATACCCTACACTCTATACCCTACATTCTACACCCTACACTCCATACCCTACACCCTATACCCTACACTCTATACCCTACACTCTACACCCTACACTCTATACCCTACACTCTATACCCTACACTCTATACCCTACACTCTACACTCTATACCCTACTCTTTAAACCCTACACTCTATACCCTACACTCTACACTCTATACCCTACACTCTATACCCTACACTCTACACTCTATCCCCTGCACTCTATACCATACACTCTACACTCTATACTCTACACTCTATACCCTACACTCTACACTCTATACCCTACACTCTATACCCTACACTCTACACTCTATACCCTACACTCTACACTCTATACCCTACACTCTATACCCTACAATCTATACCATACACTCTATACCATACACTCTATACCCTACACTCTACACTCTATACCCTACACTTTACACTCTATACCCTACACTCTATACCCTACAATCTATACCATACACTCTTTACCATACACTCTATACCCTACACTCTATACCTCACACTCTACACTCTATCCCCTGCACTCTATACCACACACTCTACACTCTATACCCTACACTCTATATCCTACACTCTATACCCTACACTCTATACCCTACACTCTACACTCTATACCCTACACTCTATACCCTACACTCTACACTCTACACCCTACACTCTACACTCTATACCCTACACTCTATACCCTACAATCTATACCATACACTCTATACCATACCCTCTATACCCTACACTCTATACCCTACACTCTACACTCTATACCCTACACTCTATACCCTACACTCTACACTCTATACCCAACACTCTATTCCATACACTCTATACCCTACACTCTATAATCTACACTCTACACTCTATACCCAACACTCTATTCCATACACTCTATACCCTACACTCTATACCCTACACTCTACACTCTATACCCTACACTCTATTCCATACACTCTATACCCTACACTCTATACCCTACACCCTACGCTCTATACCCTACACTCTTTACCTTACACTCTACACTCTATACCCTACACTCTACACTCTATACCCTTCACTCTATACCATACACGCTATACCCTACACTCTATACCCTACACTCTATACCCTACACTCTATACCCTACACTCTACACCCTACACTTTATACCCTACACCCTATACCCTACACTCTATACCCTACACTCAACACCCTACACTCTATACCCTACACTCTATACCCTACACTCTATACCCTACACTCTATACCCTACACTCTACACTCGATACCCTACACTCTATACCCTACAATCTATACCATACACTCTATACCATACACTCTATACCATACACTCTATCCCCTACACTCTATACCATACACTCTACACTCTATACCCTACACTCTACACCCTACACTATATACCCTACACTCTACACTCTATACCCTACATTCTCTACCCTACACTCTATACCATACACTCTATACCATACACTCTATCCCCTACACTCTATACCATACACTTTACACTCTATACCCTACTTTCTATACCCTACACTCTACACTCTATACCCTACACTCTATACCCTACACTCTACACTCTATACCCTACACTCTACACTCTATACCCTACAATCTACACCCTACACTCTATACCATACACTCTATACCCTACACTCTACACTCTATACCCTACACTCTATACCCTACACTCTATACCCTACACCCTACGCTCTATACCCTACACTCTATACCCTACACTCTACACTCTATACCCAACACTATATTCCATACACTCTATACCCTACACTCTATACCCTACACTCTACACTCTATACCCTACAATCTATACCCTACACTGTATACCCTACACCCTACACTCTATACCCTACAATCTACACTCTATACCCTACACTCTATACCATACACTCTATACCCTACACTCTATACCCTACACTCTATACCCTACACTCTACACTCTATACCCTACACTCTATAACATACACTTTATACCCTACAGAGTGTAGGGTATAAAGTGTATGTTATAGAGTGTAGGGTATAGAGTGTAGAGTGTAGGGTATAGAGTGTAGGGTATAGAGTGTAGGGTATAGAGTGTATGGTATAGACTTACACTCTATACCCTACACACTACACCCTACACTCTACACTCTATACCCTACACTCTATAACCTACACTCTATACCCTACACTCTATACCCTACTCTCTACACTTTATACCCTACAATCTACACTCTATAACCTACAATCTACACCCTACACTCCACACTCTATACCCTACACTCTATAACCTACACTCTATACCCTACACTCTATACCCTACTCTCTACACTTTATACCCTACACTCTACACTCTATACCCTACACTCTATACCCTATACTCTACACCCTACACTCTACACTATATACCCTACACTATATAACCTACACTCTATACCCTACTCTCTACACTTTATACCCTACACTCTACACTCTATAACCTACAATCTACACCCTACACTCCACACTCTATACCCTACACTCTATAACCTACACTCTATACCCTACACTCTATACCCTACTCTCTACACTTTATACCCTACACTCTACACTCTATACCCTACACTCTATACCCTATACTCTACACCCTACACTCTACACTCTATACCCTACACTATATAACCTACACTCTATACCCTACACTCTATACCCTACTCTCTACACTTTATACCCTACACTCTACACTCTATACCCTACACTCTATACCCTACACTCTACACTCTATACCCTACACTCTATACCCTACACTCTACACTCTATACCCTACTCTTTAAACCCTACACTCTATACCCTACACTCTACACTCTATACCCTACACTCTATACCCTAAACTCTACACTCTATACCCTACACTCTATACCCTACACTCTATACCCTACACTCTATACCCTACACTCTATACCCTACACTCTTCACCCTACACTTTATAGCTTACACTCTATACCCTACACTCTATACCATTCACTCTATACCCTAAACTCTATACCCTACACTCTATACCCTACACTCTACACCATACACCATACACTCTATACCCTACCCTCTATACCTTACACTCTATACCCTACACTCTACACATTAAACCCTACACTATATACCCTACACTCTACACTCTATACCCTACACTCTATACCATACACTCTATACCCTACACTCTATACCCTACACTCTACACTCTATACCCTACACTCTACACTCTTCACCCTACACTCTACACTTTACACTCTATACTCTACACTCTATACCCTACACTCTATACCCTACACTCTACACTTTATCCCCTACACTCTATACCCTACACTCTATGCCCTACACTATATACCCTACACGCTATACCCTACACTCTATACCCTACACTCTATACCCTACACTCTATACCCTACATTCTACACCCTACACTCCATACCCTACACCCTATACCCTACACTCTATACCCTACACTCTACACCCTACACTCTATACCCTACACTCTATACCCTACACTCTATACCCTACACTCTACACTCTATACCCTACTCTCTAAACCCTACACTCTATACCCTACACTCTACACTCTATACCCTACACTCTATACCCTACACTCTACACTCTATCCCCTGCACTCTATACCATACACTCTACACTCTATACTCTACACTCTATACCCTACACTCTACACTCTATACCCTACACTCTATACCCTACACTCTACACTCTATACCCTACACTCTACACTCTATACCCTACACTCTATACCCTACAATCTATACCATACACTCTATACCATACACTCTATACCCTACACTCTACACTCTATACCCTACACTCTATAACCTACACTCTATACCCTACACTCTATACCCTACTCTCTACACTTTATACCCTACAATCTACACTCTATAACCTACAATCTACACCCTACACTCCACACTCTATACCCTACACTCTATAACCTACACTCTATACCCTACACTCTATACCCTACTCTCTACACTTTATACCCTACACTCTACACTCTATACCCTACACTCTATACCCTATACTCTACACCCTACACTCTACACTCTATACCCTACACTATATAACCTACACTCTATACCCTACTCTCTACACTTTATACCCTACACTCTACACTCTATAACCTACAATCTACACCCTACACTCCACACTCTATACCCTACACTCTATAACCTACACTCTATACCCTACACTCTATACCCTACTCTCTACACTTTATACCCTACACTCTACACTCTATACCCTACACTCTATACCCTATACTCTACACCCTACACTCTACACTCTATACCCTACACTATATAACCTACACTCTATACCCTACACTCTATACCCTACTCTCTACACTTTATACCCTACACTCTACACTCTATACCCTACACTCTATACCCTACACTCTACACTCTATACCCTACACTCTATACCCTACACTCTACACTCTATACCCTACTCTTTAAACCCTACACTCTATACCCTACACTCTACACTCTATACCCTACACTCTATACCCTAAACTCTACACTCTATACCCTACACTCTATACCCTACACTCTATACCCTACACTCTATACCCTACACTCTATACCCTACACTTTTCACCCTACACTTTATAGCTTACACTCTATACCCTACACTCTATACCATTCACTCTATACCCTACACTCTATACCCTACACTCTATACCCTACACTCTACACCATACACCATACACTCTATACCCTACCCTCTATACCTTACACTCTATACCCTACACTCTACACATTAAACCCTACACTATATACCCTACACTCTACACTCTATACCCTACACTCTATACCATACACTCTATACCCTACACTCTATACCCTACACTCTACACTCTATACCCTACACTCTACACTCTACACCCTACACTCTACACTTTACACTCTATACTCTACACTCTATACCCTACACTCTATACCCTACACTCTACACTTTATCCCCTACACTCTATACCCTACACTCTATGCCCTACACTATATACCCTACACGCTATACCCTACACTCTATACCCTACACTCTATACCCTACACTCTATACCCTACATTCTACACCCTACACTCCATACCCTACACCCTATACCCTACACTCTATACCCTACACTCTACACCCTACACTCTATACCCTACACTCTATACCCTACACTCTATACCCTACACTCTACACTCTATACCCTACTCTCTAAACCCTACACTCTATACCCTACACTCTACACTCTATACCCTACACTCTATACCCTACACTCTACACTCTATCCCCTGCACTCTATACCATACACTCTACACTCTATACTCTACACTCTATACCCTACACTCTACACTCTATACCCTACACTCTATACCCTACACTCTACACTCTATACCCTACACTCTACACTCTATACCCTACACTCTATACCCTACAATCTATACCATACACTCTATACCATACACTCTAAACCCTACACTCTACACTCTATACCCTACACTTTACACTCTATACCCTACACTCTATACCCTACAATCTATACCATACACTCTTTACCATACACTCTATACCCTACACTCTATACCTCACACTCTACACTCTATCCCCTGCACTCTATACCACACACTCTACACTCTATACCCTACACTCTATATCCTACACTCTATACCCTACACTCTATACCCTACACTCTACACTCTATACCCTACACTCTATACCCTACACTCTACACTCTACACCCTACACTCTACACTCTATACCCTACACTCTATACCCTACAATCTATACCATACACTCTATACCATACCCTCTATACCCTACACTCTATACCCTACACTCTACACTCTATACCCTACACTCTATACCCTACACTCTACACTCTATACCCAACACTCTATTCCATACACTCTATACCCTACACTCTATAATCTACACTCTACACTCTATACCCAACACTCTATTCCATACACTCTATACCCTACACTCTATACCCTACACTCTACACTCTATACCCTACACTCTATTCCATACACTCTATACCCTACACTCTATACCCTACACCCTACGCTCTATACCCTACACTCTTTACCTTACACTCTACACTCTATACCCTACACTCTACACTCTATACCCTTCACTCTATACCATACACGCTATTCCCTACACTCTATACCCTACACTCTATACCCTACACTCTATACCCTACACTCTACACCCTACACTTTATACCCTACACCCTATACCCTACACTCTATACCCTACACTCAACACCCTACACTCTATACCCTACACTCTATACCCTACACTCTATACCCTACACTCTATACCCTACACTCTACACTCGATACCCTACACTCTATACCCTACAATCTATACCATACACTCTATACCATACACTCTATACCATACACTCTATCCCCTACACTCTATACCATACACTCTACACTCTATACCCTACACTCTACACCCTACACTATATACCCTACACTCTACACTCTATACCCTACATTCTCTACCCTACACTCTATACCATACACTCTATACCATACACTCTATCCCCTACACTCTATACCATACACTTTACACTCTATACCCTACTTTCTATACCCTACACTCTACACTCTATACCCTACACTCTATACCCTACACTCTACACTCTATACCCTACACTCTACACTCTATACCCTACAATCTACACCCTACACTCTATACCATACACTCTATACCCTACACTCTACACTCTATACCCTACACTCTATACCCTACACTCTATACCCTACACCCTACGCTCTATACCCTACACTCTATACCCTACACTCTACACTCTATACCCAACACTATATTCCATACACTCTATACCCTACACTCTATACCCTACACTCTACACTCTATACCCTACACTCTACACTTTACACTCTATACCCTGCACTCTATACTCTATACCCTACACTCTATACCGTACATTCTACACTCTATACCCTACACTTTATACCCTACACTCTAATCCCTACACTCTACACTCTATACCCTACACTCTATACCCTACACTCTATACCCTACACTCTACACTCTATACCCTACACTCTATACCCTACACTCTATACCCTACACTCTACACTCTATACCCTACACTCTATACCATACACTCTACACTCTATTCCCTACACTCTATACCATACACTCTATACCCTACACTCTATACCCTACACTATACACTCTATACCCTACACTCTACACTCTATACCATACACTCTATACCCTACACTCTATACCCTACACTCTACACTCACACTCTACACTCTATCCCCTGCACTCTATACCATACACCCTACACTCTATACCATACACTCTGTACCCTACACTCTAAACTCTATACCCTACACTCTATACCCTACACCCTACGCTCTATACCCTACACTCTATACCCTACACTCAACACTCTATACCCTACACTCTATTCCATACACTCTATATCCTACACTCTATACCCTACACTCTACACTCTATACCATACACTCTACACTTTACACTCTATACCCTACACTCTATACCCTACACTCTATACTCTATACCCTACACTCTATACTCTATACCATACACTCTATACCGTACATTCTACACTCTATACCCTACACTCTATACCCTACACTCTAATCCCTACACTCTACACTCTATACCCTATACTCTATACCCTACACTCTATACCCTACACTCTAGACTCTATACCCTACAGTCTATACCATACACTCTATACCCTACACTCTACACTCTATTCCCTACACTCTATACCATACACTCTATACCCTACACTCTTTACCCTACACTATACACTCTATACCCTACACTCTACACTCTATACTATAGACTCTATACCCTACAATCTACACTCTATACCCTACAATCTATACCCTACACTCTATACCCTACACTTTATACCCTACACTCTATACCCTACGCTCTACACTCTATAACCTACACTCTATAACATACACTTTACACCCTACACTCTATACCTTACACTCTATACCCTACACTCTACACCCTACACTCTACACTTTATACCCTACACTCTATAACCTACACTCTATACCCTACACTCTTTACCCTACTCTCTACACTTTATACCCTACACTCTACACTCTATACCCTACACTCTATACCCTACACTCTACACTCTATACCCTACACTCTACACTCTATTCCCTACACTCTATACCATACTCTCTATACCCTACACTCTTTACCCTACAATATACACTCTATACCCTACACTCTACACTGTATACCATACACTCTATACCCTACACTCTATACCCTACACTCTACACTCTATACCCTACCATCTATACCCTACACTCCATACCCTACACTCTAAACCCTACACTCTATACCCTACACTCTACACTCTATACCCTACACTCTATACCATACACTCTATACCCTACACTCTATAACCTACACTCTATACCCTACACTCTATACCCTACTCTCTACACTTCATACCCTACAATCTACACTCTATAACCTACAATCTACACCCTACACTCCACACTCTATACCCTACACTCTATAACCTACACTCTATACCCTACACTCTATACCCTACTCTCTACACTTTATACCCTACACTCTACACTCTATACCCTACACTCTATACCCTATACTCTACACCCTACACTCTACACTCTATTCCCTACACTATATAACATACACTCTATACCCTACTCTCTACACTTTATACCCTACACTCTACACTCTATAACCTACAATCTACACCCTACACTCCACACTCTATACCCTACACTCTATAACCTACACTCTATACCCTACACTCTATACCCTACTCTCTACACTTTATACCCTACACTATACACTCTATACCCTACACTCTATACCCTATACTCTACACCCTACACTCTACACTCTATACCCTACACTATATAACCTACACTCTATACCCTACACTCTATACCCTACTCTCTACACTTTATACCCTACACTCTACACTCTATACCCTACACTCTATACCCTACACTCTACACTCTATACCCTACACTCTATACCCTACACTCTACACTCTATACCCTACACTCTACACTCTATACCCTACTCTTTAAACCCTACACTCTATACCCTACACTCTACACTCTATACCCTACACTCTATACCCTACTCTCTACACTTTATACCCTACACTCTACACTCTATACCCTACACTCTATACCCTATACTCTACACCCTACACTCTACACTCTATACCCTACACTATATAACCTACACTCTATACCCTACACTCTATACCCTACTCTCTACACTTTATACCCTACACTCTACACTCTATACCCTACACTCTATACCCTACACTCTACACTCTATACCCTACACTCTATACCCTTCACTCTACACTCTATACTCTACACTCTATACCCTACTCTTTAAACCCTACACTCTATACCCTACAATCTACACTCTATACCCTACACTCTATACCCTAAACTCTACACTCTATACCCTACACTCTATACCCTACACTCTACACTCTATACCCTACAATCTATACCCTACACTCTATACCCTACACTCTATACCCTACAATCTACACTCTATACCCTACACTCTATACCATACACTCTATACCCTACACTCTATACCATACACTCTACACCATACACTCTATACTCTACACTCTATACCTCACACTCTACACTCTATCCCCTGCACTCTATACCACACACTCTACACTCTATACCCTACACTCTATATCCTACACTCTATACCCTACACTCTATACCCTACACTCTACACTCTATACCCTACACTCTATACCCTACACTCTACACTCTATACCCTACACTCTACACTCTATACCCTACACTCTATACCCTACAATCTATACCATACACTCTATACCATACACTCTGTACCCTACACTCTAT
Source organism: Ranitomeya imitator (assembly GCF_032444005.1). Lineage (NCBI taxonomy): Eukaryota > Metazoa > Chordata > Amphibia > Anura > Dendrobatidae > Ranitomeya > Ranitomeya imitator. Next base: position 139,667 of record NW_027193777.1, on the reverse strand, counting down.
ACCCTACACTCTACACTCTATACCCTACACTCTATACCCTACACTCTATACCCTACACTCTACACTCTATACCCAACACTCTATTCCATACACTCTATACCCTACACTCTATAATCTACACTCTACACTCTATACCCAACACTCTATTCCATACACTCTATACCCTACACTCTATACCCTACACTCTACACTCTATACCCTACACTCTATTCCATACACTCTATACCCTACATTCTATACCCTACACCCTACGCTCTATACCCTACACCCTATACCCTACACTCTACACTCTATACCCTACACTCTACACTCTATACCCTTCACTCTATACCCTACACGCTATACCCTACACTCTATACCCTACACTCTATACCCTACACTCTATACCCTACACTCTACACCCTACACTTTATACCCTACACCCTATACCCTACACTCTATACCCTACACTCAATACCCTACACTCTATACCCTACACTCTATACCCTACACTCTATACCCTACACTCTATACCCTACACTCTACACTCGATACCCTACACTCTATACCCTACAATCTATACCATACACTCTATACCATACACTCTATACCATACACTCTATCCCCTACACTCTATACCATACACTCTACACTCTATACCCTACACTCTACACCCTACACTATATACCCTACACTCTACACTCTATACCCTACATTCTCTACCCTACACTCTATACCATACACTCTATACCATACACTCTATCCCCTACACTCTATACCATACACTTTACACTCTATACCCTACTTTCTATACCCTACACTCTACACTCTATACCCTAAACTCTATACCCTACACTCTACACTCTATACCCTACACTCTACACCCTACACTCTATACCATACACTCTATACCCTACACCCTACGCTCTATACCCTACACTCTATACCCTACACTCTACACTCTATACCCAACACTCTATTCCATACACTCTATACCCTACACTCTATACCCTACACTCTACACTCTATACCCTACACTCTACACTTTACACTCTATACCCTACACTCTATACTCTATACCCTACACTCTATAACGTACATTCTACACTTTATACCCTACACTCTATACCCTACACTCTAATCCCTACACTCTACACTCTATACCCTACACTCTATACCCTACACTCTATACCCTACACTCTACACTCTATACCCTACACTCTATACCCTACACTCTATACCCTACACTCTACACTCTATACCCTACACTCTATACCATACACTCTACACTCTATTCCCTACACTCTATACCATACACTCTATACCCTACACTCTATACCCTACACTATACACTCTATACCCTACACTCTACACTCTATACCATACACTCTATACCCTACACTCTATACCCTACACTCTACACTCTATACCCTACAATCTATACCCTACACTCTATACCCTACACCCTACACTCTATACCCTACAATCTACACTCTATACCCTACACTCTATACCATACACTCTATACCCTACACTCTATACCATACACTCTACACCATACACTCTATACCATACACTCTACACCCCACACTCTACACTCTATACCCTACACTCTATACCCTACACTCTATACTATACACTCTATACCCTACACTCTATACCCTACACTATACACTCTATACCCTACACTCTACACCATACACTCTATACCCTACACTCTATACTCTACGCTATACATTCTATACCTTACAATCTATACCTTACACTCTTTACCCTACACTCTATACCCTACACTCTATACCCTACACTCTACACTCTATAACCTACACTCTATACCATACACTCTATATCCTACACTCTATACCCTACACTCTATACCCTACACTCTACACTCTATACCCTACACTCTATACCATAAACTCTATACCCTACACTCTATGCCCTACAATCTAATCTCCATACCATACACTCTATACCCTACACTCTATAACATACATTCTACACCCTACACTCTATACCATACACTCTATACCATACACTCTACACTCTATACCATACACTCTATACCCTACACTCTACACTTTATACCCTACACTCTATACCCTACAATCTATACCCTACACTCTATACCCTAAACGCTATACCCTACACTCTATACCCTACACTCTATACCCTACACTCTACACTCTATACCCTACACTCTATACCATACACTCTATACCTTACACTCTACACTCTATACCCTACACTGTATACCATACACTCTATACCATACACTATATGCCCTACACTCTAATCTCCATACCATACACTCTATACCCTACACTCTATAACATACATTCTACACCCTACACTCTATACCATACACTCTATACCCTACACTCTACACTCTATACCATACACTCTATACCCTATACGCTACACTCTATACCCTAAACTCCACACCCTACACTCTATACCCTACACTCTATACCCTACACTCTATACCCTACACTCTATACCCTACACTCTACACTCTATACCCTACACTCTATACCCTACACTCTATACCATACACTCTATACCATACACTCTATCCCCTACACTCTATACCATACACTATACACTCTATACCCTACACTCTATACCCTACACTCTGCACTCTATACCCTACACTCTATACCCTACACTCTACACTCTATACCCTACACTCTACACTCTATACCCTACACTCTATACCCTACAATCTATACCATACACTCTATATCATACCCTCTATACCCTACACTCTATAACCTACACTCTACACTCTATACCCTACACTCTACACTCTATACCCTACACTCTATACATTACAATCTATACCATACACTCTATACCATACACTCTATACCCTACACTCTATACCTCACACTCTACACTCTATCCCCTGCACTCTATACCATACACCCTACACTCTATACCATACACTCTGTACCCTACACTCTAAACTCTATACCCTACACTCTATACCCTACACCCTACGCTCTATACCCTACACTCTATACCCTACACTCAACACTCTATACCCTACACTCTATTCCATACACTCTATACCCTACACTCTATACCCTACACTCTATACTCTATACCCTACACTCTATACTCTATACCATACACTCTATACCGTACATTCTACACTCTATACCCTACACTCTATACCCTACACTCTAATCCCTACACTCTACACTCTATACCCTACACTCTATACCATACACTCTATACCCTACACTCTTTACCCTACACTATACACTCTATACCCTACACTCTACACTCTATACCATAGACTCTATACCCTACAATCTATACTCTATACCCTACAATCTATACCCTACACTCTATACCCTACACTTTATACCCTACACTCTATACCCTACGCTCTACACTCTATAACCTACACTCTATAACATACACTTTACACCCTACACTCTATACCTTACACTCTATACCCTACACTCTACACCCTACACTCTACACTTTATACCCTACACTCTATAACCTACACTCTATACCCTACACCCTACTACAGAGGATTCTTTACTGTTAGGGCAGTGAGAATCTGGAATTGCTTGCCTGAGGAGGTGGTGATGGCGAACTCAGTCGAGGGGTTCAAGAGAGGCCTGGATGTCTTCCTGGAGCAGAACAATATTGTATCATACAATTATTAGGTTCTGTAGAAGGACGTAGATCTGGGTATTTATTATGATGGAATATAGGCTGAACTGGATGGACAAATGTCTTTTTTCGGCCTTACTAACTATGTTACTATGTTACTATGTTACACTCTTTACCCTACTCTCTACACTTTATACCCTACACTCTACACTCTATACCCTACACTCTATACCCTACACTCTACACTCTATACCCTACACTCTACACTCTATTCCCTACACTCTATACCATACTCTCTATACCCTACACTCTTTACCCTACAATATACACTCTATACCCTACACTCTACACTCTATACCATACACTCTATACCCTACACTCTATACCCTACACTCTACACTCTATACCCTACAATCTATACCCTACACTCCATACCCTACACTCTAAACCCTACACTCTATACCCTACACTCTACACTCTATACCCTACACTCTATACCATACACTCTATACCCTACACTCTATACCCTACACTCTATACCCTACACTCTACACTCTATACCCTACACTATATAACATGCACTTTATACCCTACACTCTATACCTTACACTCTATACCCTACACTCTACACCCTACACTCTACACTCTATACCCTACACTCTATAACCTACACTCTATACCCTACACTCTATACCCTACTCTCTACACTTTATACCCTACAATCTACACTCTATAACCTACAATCTACACCCTACACTCCACACTCTATACCCTACACTCTATAACCTACACTCTATACCCTACACTCTATACCCTACTCTCTACACTTTATACCCTACACTCTACACTCTATACCCTACACTCTATACCATACACTCTATACCCTACACTCTAAACCCTACACTCTATACCCTACACTCTACACTCTATACCCTACACTCTATACCATACACTCTATACCCTACACTCTATACCCTACACTCTATACCCTACACTCTATACCCTACACTCTACACTCTATACCCTACACTCTATAACATGCACTTTATACCCTACACTCTATACCTTACACTCTACACCCTACACTCTACACTCTATACCCTACACTCTATAACCTACACTCTATACCCTACACTCTATACCCTACTGTCTACACTTTATACCCTACAATCTACACTCTATAACCTACAATCTACACCCTACACTCCACACTCTATACCCTACACTCTATAACCTACACTCTATACCCTACACTCTATACCCTACTCTCTACACTTTATACCCTACACTCTACACTCTATACCCTACACTCTATACCCTATACTCTACACCCTACACTCTACACTCTATACCCTACACTATATAACATACACTCTATACCCTACTCTCTACACTTTATACCCTACACTCTACAACCTATAACCTACAATCTACACCCTACACTCCACACTCTATACCCTACACTCTATAACCTACACTCTATACCCTACACTCTATACCCTACTCTCTACACTTTATACCCTACACTCTACACTCTATACCCTACACTCTATACCCTATACTCTACACCCTACACTCTACACTCTATACCCTACACTATATAACCTACACTCTATACCCTACAGTCTATACCCTACTCTCTACACTTTATACCCTACACTCTACACTCTATACCCTACACTCTATACCCTACACTCTACACTCTATACCCTACACTCTATACCCTACACTCTACACTCTATACCCTACACTCTACACTCTATACCCTACTCTTTAAACCCTACACTCTATACCCTACACTCTACACTCTATACCCTACACTCTATACCCTAAACTCTACACTCTATACCCTACACTCTATACCCTACACTCTACACTCTATACCCTACAATCTATACCCTACACTCTATACCCTACACTCTATACCCTACAATCTACACTCTATACCCTACACTCTATACCCTATACTCTACACCCTACACTCTACACTCTATACCCTACACTATATAACATACACTCTATACCCTACTCTCCACACTTTATACCCTACACTCTACACTCTATAACCTACAATCTACACCCTACACTCCACACTCTATACCCTACACTCTATAACCTACACTCTATACCCTACACTCTATACCCTACTCTCTACACTTTATACCCTACACTCTACACTCTATTCCCTACACTCTATACCCTATACTCTACACCCTACACTCTACACTCTATACCCTACACTATATAACCTACACTCTATACCCTACACTCTATACCCTACTCTCTACACTTTATACCCTACACTCTACACTCTATACCCTACACTCTATACCCTACACTCTACACTCTATACCCTACACTCTATACCCTACACTCTACACTCTATACCCTACACTCTACACTCTATACCCTACACTCTATACCCTAAACTCTACACTCTATACCCTACACTCTATACCCTACACTCTACACTCTATACCCTACAATCTATACCCTACACTCTATACCCTACACTCTATACCCTACAATCTACACTCTATACCCTACACTCTATACCATACACTCTATACCCTACACTCTATACCATACACTCTACACCATACACTCTATACCATACACTCTACACCCCACACTCTACACTCTATACCCTACACTCTATACCCTACACTCTATACCCTACAATCTATACTCTATACCCTACAATCTATACCCTACACTCTATACCCTACACTTTATACCCTACACTCTATACCCTACGCTCTACACTCTATAACCTACACTCTATAACATACACTTTACACCCTACACTCTATACCTTACACTCTATACCCTACACTCTACACCCTACACTCTACACTTTATACCCTACACTCTATAACCTACACTCTATACCCTACACTCTTTACCCTACTCTCTACACTTTATACCCTACACTCTACACTCTATACCCTACACTCTATACCCTACACTCTACACTCTATACCCTACACTCTACACTCTATTCCCTACACTCTATACCATACTCTCTATACCCTACACTCTTTACCCTACAATATACACTCTATACCCTACACTCTACACTCTATACCATACACTCTATACCCTACACTCTATACCCTACACTCTACACTCTATACCCTACAATCTATACCCTACACTCCATACCCTACACTCTAAACCCTACACTCTATACCCTACACTCTACACTCTATACCCTACACTCTATACCATACACTCTATACCCTACACTCTATACCCTACACTCTATACCCTACACTCTACACTCTATACCCTACACTCTATAACATGCACTTTATACCCTACACTCTATACCTTACACTCTATACCCTACACTCTACACCCTACACTCTACACTCTATACCCTACACTCTATAACCTACACTCTATACCCTACACTCTATACCCTACTCTCTACACTTTATACCCTACAATCTACACTCTATAACCTACAATCTACACCCTACACTCCACACTCTATACCCTACACTCTATAACCTACACTCTATACCCTACATTCTATACCCTACTCTCTACACTTTATACCCTACACTCTACACTCTATACCCTACACTCTATACCCTATACTCTACACCCTACACTCTACACTCTACACCCTACACTATATAACATACACTCTATACCCTACTCTCTACACTTTATACCCTACACTCTACAACCTATAACCTACAATCTACACCCTACACTCCACACTCTATACCCTACACTCTATAACCTACACTCTATACCCTACACTCTATACCCTACTCTCTACACTTTATACCCTACACTCTACACTCTATACCCTACACTCTATACCCTATACTCTACACCCTACACTCTACACTCTATACCCTACACTATATAACCTACAATCTATACCCTACACCCTACTACAGAGGATTCTTTACTGTTAGGGCAGTGAGAATCTGGAATTGCTTGCCTGAGGAGGTGGTGATGGCGAACTCAGTCGAGGGGTTCAAGAGAGGCCTGGATGTCTTCCTGGAGCAGAACAATATTGTATCATACAATTATTAGGTTCTGTAGAAGGACGTAGATCTGGGTATTTATTATGATGGAATATAGGCTGAACTGGATGGACAAATGTCTTTTTTCGGCCTTACTAACTATGTTACTATGTTACTATGTTACACTCTTTACCCTACTCTCTACACTTTATACCCTACACTCTACACTCTATACCCTACACTCTATACCCTACACTCTACACTCTATACCCTACACTCTACACTCTATTCCCTACACTCTATACCATACTCTCTATACCCTACACTCTTTACCCTACAATATACACTCTATACCCTACACTCTACACTCTATACCATACACTCTATACCCTACACTCTATACCCTACACTCTACACTCTATACCCTACAATCTATACCCTACACTCCATACCCTACACTCTAAACCCTACACTCTATACCCTACACTCTACACTCTATACCCTACACTCTATACCATACACTCTATACCCTACACTCTATACCCTACACTCTATACCCTACACTCTACACTCTATACCCTACACTATATAACATGCACTTTATACCCTACACTCTATACCTTACACTCTATACCCTACACTCTACACCCTACACTCTACACTCTATACCCTACACTCTATAACCTACACTCTATACCCTACACTCTATACCCTACTCTCTACACTTTATACCCTACAATCTACACTCTATAACCTACAATCTACACCCTACACTCCACACTCTATACCCTACACTCTATAACCTACACTCTATACCCTACACTCTATACCCTACTCTCTACACTTTATACCCTACACTCTACACTCTATACCCTACACTCTATACCATACACTCTATACCCTACACTCTAAACCCTACACTCTATACCCTACACTCTACACTCTATACCCTACACTCTATACCATACACTCTATACCCTACACTCTATACCCTACACTCTATACCCTACACTCTATACCCTACACTCTACACTCTATACCCTACACTCTATAACATGCACTTTATACCCTACACTCTATACCTTACACTCTACACCCTACACTCTACACTCTATACCCTACACTCTATAACCTACACTCTATACCCTACACTCTATACCCTACTGTCTACACTTTATACCCTACAATCTACACTCTATAACCTACAATCTACACCCTACACTCCACACTCTATACCCTACACTCTATAACCTACACTCTATACCCTACACTCTATACCCTACTCTCTACACTTTATACCCTACACTCTACACTCTATACCCTACACTCTATACCCTATACTCTACACCCTACACTCTACACTCTATACCCTACACTATATAACATACACTCTATACCCTACTCTCTACACTTTATACCCTACACTCTACAACCTATAACCTACAATCTACACCCTACACTCCACACTCTATACCCTACACTCTATAACCTACACTCTATACCCTACACTCTATACCCTACTCTCTACACTTTATACCCTACACTCTACACTCTATACCCTACACTCTATACCCTATACTCTACACCCTACACTCTACACTCTATACCCTACACTATATAACCTACACTCTATACCCTACAGTCTATACCCTACTCTCTACACTTTATACCCTACACTCTACACTCTATACCCTACACTCTATACCCTACACTCTACACTCTATACCCTACACTCTATACCCTACACTCTACACTCTATACCCTACACTCTACACTCTATACCCTACTCTTTAAACCCTACACTCTATACCCTACACTCTACACTCTATACCCTACACTCTATACCCTAAACTCTACACTCTATACCCTACACTCTATACCCTACACTCTACACTCTATACCCTACAATCTATACCCTACACTCTATACCCTACACTCTATACCCTACAATCTACACTCTATACCCTACACTCTATACCCTATACTCTACACCCTACACTCTACACTCTATACCCTACACTATATAACATACACTCTATACCCTACTCTCCACACTTTATACCCTACACTCTACACTCTATAACCTACAATCTACACCCTACACTCCACACTCTATACCCTACACTCTATAACCTACACTCTATACCCTACACTCTATACCCTACTCTCTACACTTTATACCCTACACTCTACACTCTATTCCCTACACTCTATACCCTATACTCTACACCCTACACTCTACACTCTATACCCTACACTATATAACCTACACTCTATACCCTACACTCTATACCCTACTCTCTACACTTTATACCCTACACTCTACACTCTATACCCTACACTCTATACCCTACACTCTACACTCTATACCCTACACTCTATACCCTACACTCTACACTCTATACCCTACACTCTACACTCTATACCCTACACTCTATACCCTAAACTCTACACTCTATACCCTACACTCTATACCCTACACTCTACACTCTATACCCTACAATCTATACCCTACACTCTATACCCTACACTCTATACCCTACAATCTACACTCTATACCCTACACTCTATACCATACACTCTATACCCTACACTCTATACCATACACTCTACACCATACACTCTATACCATACACTCTACACCCCACACTCTACACTCTATACCCTACACTCTATACCCTACACTCTATACCCTACAATCTATACTCTATACCCTACAATCTATACCCTACACTCTATACCCTACACTTTATACCCTACACTCTATACCCTACGCTCTACACTCTATAACCTACACTCTATAACATACACTTTACACCCTACACTCTATACCTTACACTCTATACCCTACACTCTACACCCTACACTCTACACTTTATACCCTACACTCTATAACCTACACTCTATACCCTACACTCTTTACCCTACTCTCTACACTTTATACCCTACACTCTACACTCTATACCCTACACTCTATACCCTACACTCTACACTCTATACCCTACACTCTACACTCTATTCCCTACACTCTATACCATACTCTCTATACCCTACACTCTTTACCCTACAATATACACTCTATACCCTACACTCTACACTCTATACCATACACTCTATACCCTACACTCTATACCCTACACTCTACACTCTATACCCTACAATCTATACCCTACACTCCATACCCTACACTCTAAACCCTACACTCTATACCCTACACTCTACACTCTATACCCTACACTCTATACCATACACTCTATACCCTACACTCTATACCCTACACTCTATACCCTACACTCTACACTCTATACCCTACACTCTATAACATGCACTTTATACCCTACACTCTATACCTTACACTCTATACCCTACACTCTACACCCTACACTCTACACTCTATACCCTACACTCTATAACCTACACTCTATACCCTACACTCTATACCCTACTCTCTACACTTTATACCCTACAATCTACACTCTATAACCTACAATCTACACCCTACACTCCACACTCTATACCCTACACTCTATAACCTACACTCTATACCCTACATTCTATACCCTACTCTCTACACTTTATACCCTACACTCTACACTCTATACCCTACACTCTATACCCTATACTCTACACCCTACACTCTACACTCTACACCCTACACTATATAACATACACTCTATACCCTACTCTCTACACTTTATACCCTACACTCTACAACCTATAACCTACAATCTACACCCTACACTCCACACTCTATACCCTACACTCTATAACCTACACTCTATACCCTACACTCTATACCCTACTCTCTACACTTTATACCCTACACTCTACACTCTATACCCTACACTCTATACCCTATACTCTACACCCTACACTCTACACTCTATACCCTACACTATATAACCTACAATCTATACCCTACACTCTATACCCTACTCTCTACACTTTATACCCTACACTCTACACTCTATACCCTACACTCTATACCCTACACTCTACACTCTATACCCTACACTCTATACCCTACACTCTACACTCTATACCCTACACTCTACACTCTATACCCTACTCTTTAAACCCTACACTCTATAAACTACACTCTACACTCTATACCCTACACTCTATACCCTAAACTCTACACTCTATACCCTACACTCTATACCCTACACTCTACACTCTATACCCTACAATCTATACCCTACACTCTATACCCTACACTCTATACCCTACAATCTACACTCTATACCCTACACTCTATACCCTATACTCTACACCCTACACTCTACACTCTATACCCTACACTATATAACATACACTCTATACCCTACTCTCCACACTTTATACCCTACACTCTACACTCTATACCCTACACTCTATACCCTACACTCTACACTCTATACCCTACACTCTATACCCTACACTCTACACTCTATACCCTACACTCTACACTCTATACCCTACTCTTTAAACCCTACACTCTATACCCTACACTCTACACTCTATACCCTACACTCTATACCCTAAACTCTACACTCTATACCCTACACTCTATACCCTACACTCTACACTCTATACCCTACAATCTATACCCTACACTCTATACCCTACACTCTATACCCTACAATCTACACTCTATACCCTACACTCTATACCATACACTCTATACCCTACACTCTATACCATACACTCTACACCATACACTCTATACCATACACTCTACACCCCACACTCTACACTCTATACCCTACACTCTATACCCTACACTCTATACTATACACTCTATACCCTACACTCTATACCCTACACTATACACTCTATACCCTACACTCTACACCATACACTCTATACCCTACACTCTATACTCTACGCTATACATTCTATACCTTACAATCTATACCCTACACTCTATACCCTACACTCTATACCCTACACTCTACACTCTATAACCTACACTCTATACCATACACTCTATATCCTACACTCTATACCCTACACTCTATACCCTAAACTCTACACTCTATACCCTACACTATATAACCTACACTCTATACCCTACACTCTATACCCTACTCTCTACACTTTATACCCTACACTCTACACTCTATACCCTACACTCTACACTCTATACCCTACACTCTATACCCTACACTCTACACTCTATACCCTACTCTTTAAACCCTACACTCTATACCCTACACTCTACACTCTATACCCTACACTCTATACCCTAAACTCTACACTCTATACCCTACACTCTATACCCTACACTCTACACTCTACACCCTACAATCTATACCCTACACTCTATACCCTACACCCTACACTCTATACCCTACAATCTACACTCTATACCCTACACTATATACCATACACTCTATACCCTAAAATCTATACCATACACTCTACACCATACACTCTATACCATACACTCTACACCCCACACTCTACACGCTATACCCTACACTCTATACCCTACACTCTATACTATACACTCTATACCCTACACTCTATACCCTACACTATACACTCTATACCCTACACTCTACACCATACACTCTATACCCTACACTCTATACTCTACGCTATACATTCTATACCTTACAATCTATACCTTACACTCTTTACCCTACACTCTATACCCTACACTCTATACCCTACACTCTACACTCTTTAACCTACACTCTATACCATACACTCTATATCCTACACTCTATACCCTACACTCTATACCCTACACTCTACACTCTATACCCTACACTCTATACCATACACTCTATACCCTACACTCTATGCCCTACACTCTAATCTCCATACCATACACTCTATACCCTACACGCTATAACATACATTCTACACCCTACACTCTATACCATACACTCTATACCATACACTCTACACTCTATACCATACACTCTATACCCTACACTCTACACTTTATACCCTACACTCTATACCCTACAATCTATACCCTACACTCTATACCCTACACGCTATACCCTACACTCTATACCCTACACTCTACACTCTATACCCTACACTCTATACCATACACTCTATACCCTACACTCTACACTCTATACCCTACACTCTATACCATACACTCTATACCATACACTATATGCCCTACACTCTAATCTCCCTACCATACACTCTGTACCCTACACTCTATAACATACATTCTACACCCTACACTCTATACCATACACTCTATACCCTACACTCTACACTCTATACCATACACTCTATACCCTACACGCTACACTCTATACCCTAAACTCTACACCCTACACTCTTTACCCTACACTCTATACCCTACACGCTATACCCTAAACTCTATACCCTACACTCTACACTCTATACCCTACACTCTATACCCTACACTCTGTACCATACACTCTCCACCATACACTCTATCCCCTACACTCTATACCATACACTATACACTCTATACCCTACACTCTATACCCTACACTCTGCACTCTATACCCTACACTCTATACCCTACACTCTACACTCTATACCCTACACTCTATTCCATACACTCTATACCCTACACTCTATACCCTACACTCTACACTCTATACCCTACAATCTATACCCTACACTCTATACCCTACACCCTACACTCTATACCCTACAATCTACACTCTATACCCTACACTATATACCATACACTCTATACCCTACACTCTATACCATACACTCTACACCATACACTCTATACCATACACTCTACACCCCACACTCTACACTCTATACCCTACACTCTATACCCTACACTCTATACTATACACTCTATACCCTACACTCTATACCCTACACTATACACTCTATACCCTACACTCTACACCATACACTCTATACCCTACACTCTATACTCTACGCTATACATTCTATACCTTACAATCTATACCTTACACTCTTTACCCTACACTCTATACCCTACACTCTATACCCTACACTCTACACTCTATAACCTACACTCTATACCATACACTCTATATCCTACACTCTATACCCTACACTCTATACCCTACACTCTACACTCTATACCCTACACTCTATACCATACACTCTATACCCTACACTCTATGCCCTACACTCTAATCTCCATACCATACACTCTATACCCTACACTCTACAACATACATTCTACACCCTACACTCTATACCATACACTCTATACCATACACTCTACACTCTATATCATACACTCTATACCCTACACTCTACACTTTATACCCTACACTCTATACCCTACAATCTATACCCTACACTCTATACCCTACACGCTATACCCTACACTCTATACCCTACACTCTATACTCTACACTCTACACTCTATACCCTACACTCTATACCATACACTCTATACCCTACACTCTACACTCTATACCCTACACTCTATACCATACACTCTATACCATACACTATATGCCCTACACTCTAATCTCCCTACCATACACTCTATACCCTACACTCTATAACATACATTCTACACCCTACACTCTATACCATACACTCTATACCCTACACTCTACACTCTATACCATACACTCTATACCCTACACGCTACACTCTATACCCTAAACTCTACACCCTACACTCTATACCCTACACTCTATACCCTACACTCTATACCTACACTCTATACCCTACACTCTACACTCTATACCCTACACTCTATACCCTACACTCTGTACCATACACTCTCCACCATACACTCTATCCCCTACACTCTATACCATACACTATACACTCTATACCCTACACTCTATACCCTACACTCTGCACTCTATACCCTACACTCTATACCCTACACTCTACACTCTATACCCTACACTCTATTCCATACACTCTATACCCTACACTCTATACCCTACACTCTACACTCTATACCATACACTCTACACTTTACACCCTATACCCTACACTCTATACCCTACACTCTATACTCTATACCCTACACTCTATACTCTATACCATACACTCTATACCGTACATTCTACACTCTATACCCTACACTCTATACCCTACACTCTAATCCCTACACTCTACACTCTATACCCTACACTCTATACCCTACACTCTATACCCTACACTCTAGACTCTGTACCCTACAGTCTATACCATACACTATATTCCCTACACTCTACACTCTATTCCCTACACTCTATACCATACACTCTATACTCTACATTCTTTACCCTACACTATACACTCTATACCCTACACTCTACACTCTATACCATAGACTCTATACCCTACAATCTACACTCTATACCCTACAATCTATACTCTACACTCTATACCCTACACTTTATACCCTACACTCTATACCCTACGCTCTACACTCTATAACCTACACTCTATAACATACACTTTACACCCTACACTCTATACCTTACACTCTATACCCTACACTCTACACCCTACACTCTACACTTTATACCCTACACTCTATAACCTACACTCTATACCCTACACTCTTTACCCTACTCTCTACACTTTATACCCTACACTCTACACTCTATACCCTACACTCTATACCCTACACTCTACACTCTATACCCTACACTCTACACTCTATTCCCTACACTCTATACCATACTCTCTATACCCTACACTCTTTACCCTACAATATACACTCTATACCCTACACTCTACACTCTATACCCTACAATCTATACCCTACACTCCATACCCTACACTCTAAACCCTACACTCTATACCCTACACTCTACACTCTATACCCTACACTCTATACCATACACTCTATACCCTACACTCTATACCCTACACTCTATACCCTACACTCTACACTCTATAACATACACTTTATACCCTACACTCTATACCTTACACTCTATACCCTACACTCTACACCCTACACTCTACACTCTATACCCTACACTCTATAACCTACACTCTATACCCTACACTCTATACCCTACTCTCTACACTTTATACCCTACAATCTACACTCTATAACCTACAATCTACACCCTACACTCCACACTCTATACCCTACACTCTATAACCTACACTCTATAACCTACACTCTATACCCTACTCTCTTCACTTTATACCCTACACTCTACACTCTATACCCTACACTTTATACCCTATACTCTACACCCTACACTCTACACTCTATACCCTACACTATATAACATACACTCTATACCCTACTCTCTACACTTTATACCCTACACTTTACACTCTATAACCTACAATCTACACCCTACACTCCACACTCTATACCCTACACTCTATAACCTACACACTATACCCTACACTCTATACCCTACTCTCTACACTTTATACCCTACACTCTACACTCTATACCCTACACTCCATACCCTATACTCTACACCCTACACTCTACACTCTATACCCTACACTATATAACCTACACTCTATACCCTACACTCTATACCCTACACTCTACACTCTATACCCTACACTCTATACCCTACACTCTATACTATACACTCTATACCCTACACTCTACACTCTATACCCTACACTCTATACCCTACACTCTATACTCTACACTCTATACCTTACACTCTATACCCTACACTCTATACCCTACACTCTACACTCTATACCCTACACTTCATACCCTCCACTCTATACCCTACACTCTACACTCTATACTCTACTCTCTATACCATACACTCTATACCCTACACTCTTTTCCCTACACTCTACACTATATACCCTACACTCTACACTCTATACCCTACACTGTATACCCTACACTCTAAACTCTATACCCTACACTCTATACCCTACACTCTACACTCTATACCCTACACTCTACACTCTATACCCTACACTCTATACCCTACAATCTATATCAAACACTCTATACCATACACACTATACCATACACTCTACACTCTATACCCTACACTCTATACCCTACACTCTACACTCTATACCCTACACTCTATACCCTACACTCTACACTCTATACCCTACACCCTACACTCTATACCATACACTCTATACCATACACTCTATCCCCTACACTATATCCCATACACTCTACACTCTATACCCTACACTCTACACTCTATACCCTACACTCTACACTCTATACCCTACACTCTACACTCTATACCCTACACTCTACACCCTACACTCTATACCATACACTCTATACCCTACACTCTACACTCTATACCCTACACTCTATACCCTACACTCTATACCCTACACCCTACGCTCTGTACCCTACACTCTATACCCTACACTCTACACACTATACCCTACACTCTATTCCATACACTCTATACCCTACACTCTGTACCCTACACTCTATACCCTACACTCTATACCCTACACTCTATACTCTATACCGTACATTCTACACTCTATACCCTACACTCTATACCCTACACTCTAATCCCTACACTCTACAATCTATACCCTACTCTCTACACTCTATACCCTACACTCTATACCCTACACTTTATACCCTACACTCTACACTCTATACCCTACACTCTATACCATACACTCTACACTCTATTCCCTACGCTCTATACCATACACTCTAAACCCTACACTCTATACCCTACACTATACACTCTATACCCTACAATCTATACCCTACACTCTATGCCCTACACTCTATACCCTACACTCTATACCCTACACTCTACACTCTATACCCTACACTCTATACCATACACTCTATACCCTAAACTCTATACCATACACTCTACACCATACACTCTATACCATACACTCTATACCCTACACTCTACACTCTATACCCTGCACTCTATACCCTACACTCTATACCATACACTCTATACCCTACACTCTACACTCTATACCCTACACTCTATACCCTACACTCTATACCCTACACCCTACGCTCTATACCCTACACTCTATACCCTACACTCTATACTCTATACCCTATACTCTATTGCATACATTCTATACCCTACACTCTATACCCTACAGTCTAATCCCTACACTCTAATACTCTATACCCTACACTCTATAACCTACACTCTATACCATACACTTTATACCCTACACTCTATACCCTACACTCTATAACCTACACTCTATACCATACACTTTATACCCTACACTCTATACCCTACACTCTACACTCTATTCCATGCACTCTATACCCTACAAAATATACCCTACACTCTACACCCTACACTCTACACTCTATACCCTACACTCTATACCCTACACTCTATACTCTATACCCTACACTCTATACCCTACACTATACACTCTATGCCCTACACTCTATGCCCTACACTCTAATCCCTACACTCTACACTCTATAACCTACACTCTATACTCTACACTCCATACTCTACACTCTATACCCTATACTCTACACTCTATACCCTACACTCTATACCATACACTCTAATCCCTACACTCTACACTCTGTACCCTACACTCTATACCCTACACTCCATACCTTACACTCTATACCCTACACTCTACACTCTATACCCTACACTCTATACCCTACACTCTATACCCTACACTCTATACCCTACACTCTATACCCTACACTCTATACCCTACACTCTATACCCTACACTCCATACCCTACACTCTATACCCTACACTCTACACTCTATACCCTACATTCTATACCCTACACTCTATACCCTACACTCTACACTCTATACCCTACACTCTATACCCTACACTCTATACCCTACACTCTATACCCTACACTCTATACCCTACACTCTACACTCTATACCCTACACTCTATACCATACACTCTATACCCTACACTCTACACTCTATACCCTACACTCTATACCCTACACTCTATACCCTACACTCTACACTCTATACCCTACACTCTATACCCTACACTCTATACTTTACACCCTATACCCTACACTCTATACCCTACACTCCATACCCTACACTCTACACTCTATACCCTACACTCTATACCCTACACTCTATAGTATACACTCTATACCCTACACTCTACACTCTATACCCTACACTCTATACCCTACACTCTATACTCTACACTCTATACCTTACACTCTATACCCTACACTCTATACCCTACACTCTACACTCTATACCCTACACTTCATACCCCCCACTCTATACCCTACACTCTACACTCTATACTCTACTCTCTATACCATACACTCTATACCCTACACTCTTTTCCCTACACTCTACACTCTATACCCTACACTCTATACCCTACACTCTACACTCTACACTCTATACCATACACTCTATACCCTACACTCTACACTTTATACCCTACACTCTATACCCTGCACTCTATACCCTACACCCTACGCTCTATACCCTACACTCTATACCCTACACTCTATACTCTATACCCTACACTCTATTCCATACATTCTATACCCTACACTCTATTCCCTACACTGTAATCAGTACACTCTATACCCTACACTCTATTCCCTACACTCTATACCATACACTCTATACCCTACACTCTGTACCCTACACTCTACACTCTATTCCATGCACTCTATACCCTACACTCTATACCCTACACTCTACACGCTATACCCTACACTCTACACTCTACACTCTATACCCTGCACTCTATACCCTACACCCTACGCTCTATACCCTACACTCTATACCCTACACTCTATACTCTATACCCTACACTCTATTCCATACATTCTATACCCTACACTCTATACTCTACACTGTAATCAGTACACTCTACACTCTATACCCTACACTCTATACCATACAATCCATACCCTACACTCTATACCCTACACTCTACACTCTATACCCTACACTCTATACCCTACACTCTAAACCCTACATTCTATACCCTACACTCTATACCCTACACTCTACACTCTATACCCTACAATCTATATCCTACACTCTACACTCTATACCCTACACTCTATACCCTACACTCTATACCCTACACTCTACACTCTATACCCTACACTCTATACCATACACTCTATACCCTACACTCTACACTCTATACCCTACACTCTATACCCTACACTCTATACCCTACACTCTAAACCCTACATTCTATACCCTACACTCTATACCCTACACTCTACACTCTATACCCTACAATCTATACCCTACACTCTACACTCTATACCCTACACTCTATACCCTACACTCTATACCCTACACTCTACACTCTATACCCTACACTCTATACCATACACTCTATACCCTACACTCTACACTCTATACCCCACACTCTATACCCTACACTCTATACCCTACACTCTACACTCTACACTCTATACCCTACACTCTATACCCTACACTCTATACTCTACACTGTATAACCTACACTCTATACCCTACACTCTACACTCTATACCCTACACTCTATACCCTAAACTCTATACCCTACACTCTACACTCTATACCCTACACTCTATACCCTAAACTCTATACCCTACAATCTATACCCTACACTCTACACTCTATACCCTACACTCTATACCCTAAACTCTATACCCTACACTCTATACCCTACACTCCATACCCTCCACTCTGTACCCTACACTCTACACTCTATACCCTACACTCTATACCATACGCTCTATACCCTACACTCTATACCCGACACTCTATACCCTACACTATACACTCTATACCCTACACTCTACACTGTATACCATACACTCTATACCCTACACTCTATACCCTACACTCTGCACTCTATACCCTACACTCTACACCCTACACTCTATACCATACAGTCTATACCCTACACTCTACACCCTACACTCTATACCTTACACTCTATACCCTACACCCTACGCTCTATACCCTACACTCTATACCCTACACTCTACACTCTATACCCTACACTCTATTCCATACACTCTATACCCTACACTCTATACACTACACTCTACACTCTATACCTTACACTCTACACTTTGCACTCTATACCCTACACTCTATAGCCTACACTCTATACCCTACACTCTATGCCCTACACTCTACACTCTATACCCTACATTCTATACCCTACACTCTAATCCCTACACTCTACACTCTATACCCTACACTCTATACCCTACACTCTATACCCTACACTATATACCCTACACTCTACAATCTATACCCTACACTCTATGCCCTACACTCTATACTCTACACTCTATACCCTACACTATATACCCTACACTCTACACTCTATACCCTACACTCTATACCATACACTATATAACCTACACTCTACACTCTATTCCCTACACTCTATACCCTACACTCTATACCCTACACTCTAATCTCTATACCATACACTCTATACCCTACACTCTATACCCTACACTCTAATCTCTATACCATACACTCTATACCCTACACTCTACACTCTATACCATACACTCTATACCCTACATTCTACACCTTATACCCTACACTCTATACCCTACACTCTATAACCTACACTCTATACCCTACACGCTATACCCTACACTCTATACCCTACACTCTATACCCTACACTATATACCCTACACTCTACACCCTACACTCTATACCCTACACCCTATACCCTACAGTCTATACCCTAATCTCTACACCCTACACTCTATACCCTATACTCTATACCCTACACTCTACATTCTATACCCTACACTCTATTCCCTACACTCTATACCATACACTCTATACCATACACTTTATCCCCTACACTCTATACCATACACTCTACACTCTATACCCTACACTCTATACCCTACACTCTGCACTCTATACCCTACACTCTATAACCTACACTCTACACTCTATACCCTACACTCTACACTCTATACCCTACACTCTATACCCTACAATCTATACCATACACTCTATACCCTACACTCTATACCCTACACTCTATACCCTACACTCTACACTCTATACCCTACACTCTATGACCTACAATCTATACCATACACTCTATACCCTACACTCTATACCTCACACTCTACACTCTATCCCCTGCACTCTATACCATACACTCTACACTCTATACCCTACACTCTACACCCTACACTCTACACTCTATACCCTACACTCTATACCCTACACTCTACACTCTATACCCTACACTCTATACCCTACAATCTATACCATACACTCTATACCATACACTCTATACCCTACACTCTATACTCTACAATCTATACCCTACACTCTATACCCTACACTCTATACCCTACACTCTATACCATACACTCTATACCCTACACTCTATACCTCACACTCTACACTCTATCCCCTGCACTCTATACCATACACTCTACACTCTATACCCTACACTCTACACTCTATACCCTACACTCTATACCCTACAATCTATACCATACACTCTATACCATACACTCTATACCCTACCTTCTATACCCTACACTCTACAATCTATACCCTACACTCTATACCCTACACTCTATACCCTACACTCTACACTCTATACCCTACAATCTACACTCTATACCCTACACTCTATACCCTACACTCTACACGCTATACCCTACACTCTACACTCTATACCCTGCACTCTATACCCTACACCCTCTGCTCTATACCCTACACTCTATACCCTACACTCTATACTCTATACCCTACACTCTATTCCATACATTCTATACCCTACACTCTATACCCTACACTGTAATCAGTACACTCTACACTCTATACCCTACACTCTATACCCTACACTCTATACCATACAATCCATACCCTACACTCTATACCCTACACTCTACACTCTATACCCTACACTCTATACCGTACACTCTAAACCCTACATTCTATACCCTACACTCTATACCCTACACTCTACACTCTATACCCTACAATCTATACCCTACACTCTACACTCTATACCCTACACTCTATACCCTACACTCTATACCCTACACTCTACACTCTATACCCTACACTCTATACCATACACTCTATACCCTACACTCTATACCCTACACTCTATACCCTACACTCTACACTCTACACTCTATACCCTACACTCTATACCCTACACTCTATACTCTACACTGTATACCCTACACTCTATACCCTACACTCTATACCCTACACTCTACACTCTATACCCTACACTCTATACCCTAAACTCTATACCCTACACTCTATACCCTACACTCCATACCCTCCACTCTGTACCCTACACTCTACACTCTATACCCTACACTCTATACCATACGCTCTATACCCTACACTCTATACCCGACACTCTATACCCTACACTATACACTCTATACCCTACACTCTACACTGTATACCATACACTCTATACCCTACACTCTATACCCTACACTCTATACCCTACACTCTGCACTCTATACCCTACACTCTACACCCTACACTCTATACCATACACTCTATACCCTACACTCTACACCCTACACTCTATACCTTACACTCTATACCCTACACTCTACACCCTACACTCTATTCCATACACTCTATACCCTACACTCTATACACTACACTCTACACTCTATACCTTACACTCTATACTTTGCACTCTATACCCTACACTCTATAACATACATTCTACACCCTACAATCTATACCATACACTCTATACCCTACACTCTACACTCTATACCATACACTCTATACCCTACAATCTACACCTTATACCCTACACTCTATACCCTACACTCTATAACCTACACTCTATACCCTACACGCTATACCCTACACTCTATACCCTACACTCTATACCCTACACTATATACCCTACACTCTACACCCTACACTCTATACCCTACACCCTATACCCTACACTCTATACCCTAATCTCTACACCCTACACTCTATACCCTATACTCTATACCCTACACTCTACACTCTATACCCTACACTCTATACCCTACACTCTATACCATACACTCTATACCATACACTTTATCCCCTACACTCTATACCATACACTCTACACTCTATACCCTACACTCTATACCCTACACTCTGCACTCTATACCCTACACTTTATAACCTACACTCTACACTCTATACCCTACACTCTACACTCTATACCCTACACTCTATACCCTAAAATCTATACCATACACTCTATACCCTACACTCTATACCCTACACTCTATACCCTACACTCTACACTCTATACCCTACACTCTATGCCCTACAATCTATACCATACACTCTATACCCTACACTCTATACCTCACACTCTACACTCTATCCCCTGCACTCTATACCATACACTCTACACTCTATACCCTACACTCTACACCCTACACTCTACACTCTATACCCTACACTCTATACCCTACACTCTACACTCTATACCCTACACTCTATACCCTACAATCTATACCATACACTCTATACCATACACTCTACACCCTACACTCTATACTCTACAATCTATACCCTACACTCTATACCCTACACTCTATACCCTACAATCTATACCATACACTCTATACCCTACACTCTATACCCTACACTCTATACCCTACACTCTACACTCTATACCCTACACTCTATGACCTACAATCTATACCATACACTCTATACCCTACACTCTATACCTCACACTCTACACTCTATCCCCTGCACTCTATACCATACACTCTACACTCTATACCCTACACTCTACACCCTACACTCTACACTCTATACCCTACACTCTATACCCTACACTCTACACTCTATACCCTACACTCTATACCCTACAATCTATACCATACACTCTATACCATACACTCTATACCCTACACTCTATACTCTACAATCTATACCCTACACTCTATACCCTACACTCTATACCCTACACTCTATACCATACACTCTATACCCTACACTCTATACCTCACACTCTACACTCTATCCCCTGCACTCTATACCATACACTCTACACTCTATACCCTACACTCTACACTCTATACCCTACACTCTATACCCTACAATCTATACCATACACTCTATACCATACACTCTATACCCTACCTTCTATACCCTACACTCTACAATCTATACCCTACACTCTATACCCTACACTCTATACCCTACACTCTACACTCTATACCCTACAATCTACACTCTATACCCTACACTCTATACCCTACACTCTACACGCTATACCCTACACTCTACACTCTATACCCTGCACTCTATACCCTACACCCTACGCTCTATACCCTACACTCTATACCCTACACTCTATACTCTATACCCTACACTCTATTCCATACATTCTATACCCTACACTCTATACCCTACACTGTAATCAGTACACTCTACACTCTATACCCTACACTCTATACCCTACACTCTATACCATACAATCCATACCCTACACTCTATACCCTACACTCTACACTCTATACCCTACACTCTATACCGTACACTCTAAACCCTACATTCTATACCCTACACTCTATACCCTACACTCTACACTCTATACCCTACAATCTATACCCTACACTCTACACTCTATACCCTACACTCTATACCCTACACTCTATACCCTACACTCTACACTCTATACCCTACACTCTATACCATACACTCTATACCCTACACTCTATACCCTACACTCTATACCCTACACTCTACACTCTACACTCTATACCCTACACTCTATACCCTACACTCTATACTCTACACTGTATACCCTACACTCTATACCCTACACTCTATACCCTACACTCTACACTCTATACCCTACACTCTATACCCTAAACTCTATACCCTACACTCTATACCCTACACTCCATACCCTCCACTCTGTACCCTACACTCTACACTCTATACCCTACACTCTATACCATACGCTCTATACCCTACACTCTATACCCGACACTCTATACCCTACACTATACACTCTATACCCTACACTCTACACTGTATACCATACACTCTATACCCTACACTCTATACCCTACACTCTATACCCTACACTCTGCACTCTATACCCTACACTCTACACCCTACACTCTATACCATACACTCTATACCCTACACTCTACACCCTACACTCTATACCTTACACTCTATACCCTACACTCTACACCCTACACTCTATTCCATACACTCTATACCCTACACTCTATACACTACACTCTACACTCTATACCTTACACTCTATACTTTGCACTCTATACCCTACACTCTATAACATACATTCTACACCCTACAATCTATACCATACACTCTATACCCTACACTCTACACTCTATACCATACACTCTATACCCTACAATCTACACCTTATACCCTACACTCTATACCCTACACTCTATAACCTACACTCTATACCCTACACGCTATACCCTACACTCTATACCCTACACTCTATACCCTACACTATATACCCTACACTCTACACCCTACACTCTATACCCTACACCCTATACCCTACACTCTATACCCTAATCTCTACACCCTACACTCTATACCCTATACTCTATACCCTACACTCTACACTCTATACCCTACACTCTATACCCTACACTCTATACCATACACTCTATACCATACACTTTATCCCCTACACTCTATACCATACACTCTACACTCTATACCCTACACTCTATACCCTACACTCTGCACTCTATACCCTACACTTTATAACCTACACTCTACACTCTATACCCTACACTCTACACTCTATACCCTACACTCTATACCC
The DNA here is from genome assembly GCF_032444005.1 of Ranitomeya imitator. NCBI lineage: Eukaryota > Metazoa > Chordata > Amphibia > Anura > Dendrobatidae > Ranitomeya > Ranitomeya imitator. The sequence goes on along the minus strand of NW_027193777.1, from coordinate 112,386 downwards.
TAAAATCTATACCATACACTCTATACCCTACACTCTATACCCTACACTCTATACCCTACACTCTACACTCTATACCCTACACTCTATGCCCTACAATCTATACCATACACTCTATACCCTACACTCTATACCTCACACTCTACACTCTATCCCCTGCACTCTATACCATACACTCTACACTCTATACCCTACACTCTACACCCTACACTCTACACTCTATACCCTACACTCTATACCCTACACTCTACACTCTATACCCTACACTCTATACCCTACAATCTATACCATACACTCTATACCATACACTCTACACCCTACACTCTATACTCTACAATCTATACCCTACACTCTATACCCTACACTCTATACCCTACACTCTATACCATACACTCTATACCCTACACTCTATACCTCACACTCTACACTCTATCCCCTGCACTCTATACCATACACTCTACACTCTATACCCTACACTCTACACTCTATACCCTACACTCTATACCCTACAATCTATACCATACACTCTATACCATACACTCTATACCCTACCCTCTATACCCTACACTCTACACTCTATACCCTACACTCTATACCCTACACTCTATACCCTACACTCTACACTCTATACCCTACAATCTACACTCTATACCCTACACTCTATACCCTACAATCTATACCATACACTCTATACCATACACTCTATACCCTACACTCTATACCTCACACTCTACACTCTATCCCCTGCACTCTATACCATACACTCTACACTCTATTCCATACATTCTATACCCTACACTCTATACCCTACACTGTAATCAGTACACTCTACACTCTATACCCTACACTCTATACCCTACACTCTATACCATACAATCCATACCCTACACTCTATACCCTACACTCTACACTCTATACCCTACACTCTATACCGTACACTCTAAACCCTACATTCTATACCCTACACTCTATACCCTACACTCTACACTCTATACCCTACAATCTATACCCTACACTCTACACCCTACACTCTATACCCTACACTCTATACCCTACACTCTACACTCTATACCCTACACTCTATACCATACACTCTATACCCTACACTCTACACTCTATACCCTACACTCTATACCCTACACTCTATACCCTACACTCTACACTCTACACTCTATACCCTACTCTCTATACCCTACACTCTATACTCTACACTGTATACCCTACACTCTATACCCTACACTCTATACCCTACACTCTACACTCTATACCCTACACTCTATACCCTAAACTCTATACCCTACACTCTATACCCTACACTCCATACCCTCCACTCTGTACCCTACACTCTACACTCTATACCCTACACTCTATACCATACGCTCTATACCCTACACTCTATACCCGACACTCTATACCCTACACTATACACTCTATACCCTACACTCTACACTGTATACCATACACTCTATACCCTACACTCTATACCCTACACTCTGCACTCTATACCCTACACTCTACACCCTACACTCTATACCATACACTCTATACCCTACACTCTACACCCTACACTCTATTCCATACACTCTATACCCTACACTCTATACACTACACTCTACACTCTATACCTTACACTCTACACTTTGCACTCTATACCCTACACTCTATAACATACATTCTACACCCTACAATCTATACCATACACTCTATACCCTACACTCTACACTCTATACCATACACTCTATACCCTACAATCTACACCTTATACCCTACACTCTATACCCTACACTCTATACCCTACACTCTACACTCTATACCCTACAATCTATACCCTACACTCTACACTCTATACCCTACACTCTATACCCTACACTCTATACCCTACACTCTACACTCTATACCCTACACTCTATACCATACACTCTATACCCTACTCTCTACACTCTATACCCTACACTCTATACCCTACACTCTATACCCTACACTCTACACTCTACACTCTATACCCTACTCTCTATACCCTACACTCTATACTCTACACTGTATACCCTACACTCTATACCCTACACTCTATACCCTACACTCTACACTCTATACCCTACACTCTATACCCTAAACTCTATACCCTACACTCTATACCCTACACTCCATACCCTCCACTCTGTACCCTACACTCTACACTCTATACCCTACACTCTATACCATACGCTCTATACCCTACACTCTATACCCGACACTCTATACCCTACACTATACACTCTATACCCTACACTCTACACTGTATACCATACACTCTATACCCTACACTCTATACCCTACACTCTGCACTCTATACCCTACACTCTACACCCTACACTCTATACCATACACTCTATACCCTACACTCTACACCCTACACTCTATTCCATACACTCTATACCCTACACTCTATACACTACACTCTACACTCTATACCTTACACTCTACACTTTGCACTCTATACCCTACACTCTATAACATACATTCTACACCCTACAATCTATACCATACACTCTATACCCTACACTCTACACTCTATACCATACACTCTATACCCTACAATCTACACCTTATACCCTACACTCTATACCCTACACTCTATAACCTACACTCTATACCCTACACGCTATACCCTACACTCTATACTCTACACTGTATACCCTACACTCTATACCCTACACTCTATACCCTACACTCTACACTCTATACCCTACACTCTATACCCTAAACTCTATACCCTACACTCTATACCCTACACTCCATACCCTCCACTCTGTACCCTACACTCTACACTCTATACCCTACACTCTATACCATACGCTCTATACCCTACACTCTATACCCGACACTCTATACCCTACACTATACACTCTATACCCTACACTCTACACTGTATACCATACACTCTATACCCTACACTCTATACCCTACACTCTGCACTCTATACCCTACACTCTACACCCTACACTCTATACCATACACTCTATACCCTACACTCTACACCCTACACTCTATTCCATACACTCTATACCCTACACTCTATACACTACACTCTACACTCTATACCTTACACTCTACACTTTGCACTCTATACCCTACACTCTATAACATACATTCTACACCCTACAATCTATACCATACACTCTATACCCTACACTCTACACTCTATACCATACACTCTATACCCTACAATCTACACCTTATACCCTACACTCTATACCCTACACTCTATAACCTACACTCTATACCCTACACGCTATACCCTACACTCTATACCCTACACTCTATACCCTACACTATATACCCTACACTCTACACCCTACACTCTATACCCTACACCCTATACCCTACACTCTATACCCTAATCTCTACACCCTACACTCTATACCCTATACTCTATACCCTACACTCTACACTCTATACCCTACACTCTATACCCTACACTCTATGCCATACACTCTATACCATACACTTTATCCCCTACACTCTATACCATACACTCTACACTCTATACCCTACACTCTATACCCTACACTCTGCACTCTATACCCTACACTCTATAACCTACACTCTACACTCTATACCCTACACTCTATACCCTACACTCTATACCCTAAAATCTATACCATACACTCTATACCCTACACTCTATACCCTACACTCTATACCCTACACTCTACACTCTATACCCTACACTCTATGCCCTACAATCTATACCATACACTCTATACCCTACACTCTATACCTCACACTCTACACTCTATCCCCTGCACTCTATACCATACACTCTACACTCTATACCCTACACTCTACACCCTACACTCTACACTCTATACCCTACACTCTATACCCTACACTCTACATTTTATACCCTACACTCTATACCCTACAATCTATACCATACACTCTATACCATACACTCTACACCCTACACTCTATACTCTACAATCTATACCCTACACTCTATACCCTACACTCTATACCCTACACTCTATACCATACACTCTATACCCTACACTCTATACCTCACACTCTACACTCTATCCCCTGCACTCTATACCATACACTCTACACTCTATACCCTACACTCTACACTCTATACCCTACACTCTATACCCTACAATCTATACCATACACTCTATACCATACACTCTATACCCTACCCTCTATACCCTACACTCTACACTCTATACCCTACACTCTATACCCTACACTCTATACCCTACACTCTACACTCTATACCCTACAATCTACACTCTATACCCTACACTCTATACCCTACAATCTATACCATACACTCTATACCATACACTCTATACCCTACACTCTATACCTCACACTCTACACTCTATCCCCTGCACTCTATACCATACACTCTACACTCTATACCCTACATTCTATACCCTACACTCTACACTCTATACCCTACACTCTATACCTTACACTCTACACTTTATACCCTACACTCTACACTCTATACCCTACACTCTATACCCTACAATCTATACCATACACTCCTTACCATACACTCTATACCCTACACTCTATACCTCACACTCTACACTCTATCCCCTACACTCTACACTCTATACCCTATACTCTATACCCTACAATCTATACCATACACTCTATACCATACACTCTATACCCTACCCTCTATACCCTACACTCTACACTCTATACCCTACACTCTATACCCTACACTCTAAACCCTACACTCTACACTCTATACCCTACACTCTACACTCTATACCCTACACTCTATACCCTACAATCTATACCATACACTCTATACCATACACTCTATACCCTACACTCTATACCTCACACTCTACACTCTATCCCCTGCACTCTATACCATACACTCTACACTCTATACCCTACACTCTATACCCTACACTCTACACTCTATACCTTACACTCCATACCCTACACGCTATACCATACACTCTATACCATACACTCTATACCCTACACTCTATACCATACACTCTACACTATATACCCTACACTCTATACCCTACAATCTACACTCTATACATTACACTCTATACCCTACACTCTACACTCTATACCCTACGTCTATACCATACACTCTATACCCCAAATTCTATACCATACACACTATACCCTACACTCTATACCCTACACTCTATACCCTACACTCTATACGCTACACTCTACACTCTATACCCTACACTCTATACTCTACACTCTATACCCTACACTCTATACCCTACACTCTATACCATACACTCTATACCCTACACTCTACACTCTATACCCTACACTCAATGCCCTACACTCTATACCCTACACTCTATACCCTACACTCTACACTCTATACCCTAAACTCTACACTCTATACTCTACACTCTACAACATACACTCTATACCCTACACTCTATACTCTACACTCTATACCCTACACTCTACACACTATACCCTACACTCTATACCATACACTCTACACCCTACACTCTATACCCTACACTCTATACCCTACACTCTATACCATACACTCTATACCCTACACTCTACACTCTATACCCTAGACTCTATACCATACACTCTATACCCTACACTCTATACCCTACACTCTAATCAGTATACCATACACACTATACCCTACACTCTATAACATACATTCTACACCCTACAATCTATACCATACACTCTATACCCTACACTCTACACTCTATACCATACACTCTATACCCTACACTCTACACTTTATACCCTACACTCTATACTCTACACTCTATAACCTACACTCTATACCCTACACGCTATACCCTACACTCTATACCCTACACTCTATACCCTACACTATATACCCTACACTCTACACCCTACACTCTACACCCTACACTCTATACTCTACACTCTATACCCTACACTCTACACACTATACCCTACACTCTATACCATACACTCTACACCCTACACTCTATACCCTACACTCTCTACCCTACACTCTATACCATACACTCTATACCCTACACTCTACACTCTAAACCCTAGACTCTATACCATACACTCTATTCCCTACACTCTATACCCTACACTCTAATCTCTATACCATACACTCTATACCCTACACTCTATAACATACATTCTACACCCAACAATCTATACCATACACTCTATACCCTACACTCTACACTCTATACCATACACTCTATACCCTACACTCTACACTTTATACCCTACACTCTATACCCTACACTCTATAACCTACACTCTATAACCTACACTCTATACCCTACACGCTATACCCTACACTCTATACACTACACTCTATACCCTACACTATATACCCTACACTCTACACCCTACACTCTATACCCTACACCCTATACCCTACACTCTATACCCTAATCTCTACACCCTACACTCTATACCCTACACTCTATACCCTACACTCTATACCCTACACTCTACACTCTATACCCTACACTCTATACCCTACACTCTATACCATACACTCTATACCATACACTTTATCCCCTAAAATCTATATCATACACTCTACACTCTATACACTACACTCTATACCCTACACTCTGCACTCTATACCCTACACTCTATAACCTACACTCTACACTCTATACCCTACACTCTACACTCTATACCCTACACTCTATACCCTACACTATATACCCTACACTCTACACTCTATACCCTACACTCTATGCCCTACACTCTATACCCTACACTCTATACCCTACACTATATACCCTACACTCTACACTCTATACCCTACACTCTATACCATACACTATATACCCTACACTCTACACTCTATTCCCTACACTCTATACCCTACACTCTAATCTCTATACCATACACTCTATACCCTACACTCTATAACATACATTCTACACCCTACAATCTATACCATACACTCTATACCCTACACTCTACACTCTATACCATACACTCTATACCCTACAATCTACACCTTATACCCTACACTCTATACCCTACTCTATACCCTACACTCTATACCCTACACTATATACCCTACACTCTACACCCTACACTCTATACCCTACACCCTATACCCTACACTCTATACCCTAATCTCTACATCCTACACTCTATACCCTATACTCTATACCCTACACTCTATACCCTACACTCTACACTCTATACCCTACACTCTATACCCTACACTCTATACCATACACTCTATACCATACACTTTATCCCCTACACTCTATACCATACACTCTACACTCTATACCCTACACTCTATACCCTACACTCTGCACTCTATACCCTACACTCTATAACCTACACTCTACACTCTATACCCTACACTCTACACTCTATACCCTACACTCTATACCCTACAATCTATACCATACACTCTATACCCTACACTCTATACCCTACACTCTATACCCTACACTCTACACTCTATACCCTACACTCTACACTCTATACCCTACACTCTATGCCCTACAATCTATACCATACACTCTATACCATACACTCTATACCCTACACTCTATACCTCACACTCTACACTCTATCCCCTGCACTCTATACCATACACTCTACACTCTATACCCTACACTCTACACCCTACACACTACACTCTATACCCTACACTCTATACCCTACACTCTACACTCTATACCCTACACTCTATACCCTACAATCTATACCATACACTCTATACCATACACTCTACACCCTACACTCTATACCCTACAATCTATACCCTACACTCTATACCCTACACTCTATACCCTACACTCTATACCATACACTCTATACCCTACACTCTATACCTCACACTCTACACTCTATCCCCTGCACTCTATACCATACACTCTACACTCTATACCCTACACTCTACACTCTATACCCTACACTCTATACCCTACAATCTATACCATACACTCTATACCATACACTCTATACCCTACCTTCTATACCCTACACTCTACACTCTATACCCTACACTCTATACCCTACACTCTATACCCTACACTCTACACTCTATACCCTACAATCTACACTCTATACCCTACACTCTATACCCTACAATCTATACCATACACTCTATGCCATACACTCAATACCCTACACTCTATACCTCACACTCTACACTCTATCCCCTGCACTCTATACCATACACTCTACACTCTATACCCTACATTCTATACCCTACACTCTACACTCTATACCCTACACTCTATACCCTACACTCTACACTTTATACCCTACACTCTACACTCTATACCCTACACTCTATACCCTACAATCTATACCATACACTCCTTACCATACACTCTATACCCTACACTCTATACCTCACACTCTACACTCTATCCCCTACACTCTACACTCTACACCCTACACTCTATACCCTACAATCTATACCATACACTCTATACCATACACTCTATACCCTACCCTCTATACCCTACACTCTACACTCTATACCCTACACTCTATACCCTACACTCTAAACCCTACACTCTACACTCTATACCCTACACTCTACACTCTATACCCTACACTCTATACCCTACAATCTATACCATACACTCTATACCATACACTCTATACCCTACACTCTATACCTCACACTCTACACTCTATCCCCTGCACTCTATACCATACACTCTACACTCTATACCCTACACTCTATACCCTACACTCTACACTCTATACCTTACACTCCATACCCTACACGCTATACCATACACTCTATACCATACACTCTATACCCTACACTCTATACCATACACTCTACACTATATACCCTACACTCTATACCCTACAATCTACACTCTATACACTACACTCTATACCCTACACTCTACACTCTATACCCTACGTCTATACCATACACTCTATACCCTAAACTCTATACCATACACACTATACCCTACACTCTATACCCTACACTCTATACCCTACACTCTATACGCTACACTCTACACTCTATACCCTACACTCTATACTCTACACTCTATACCCTACACTCTATACCCTACACTCTATACCATACACTCTATACCCTACACTCTACACTCTATACCCTACACTCAATACCCTACACTCAATACCATACACTCTGTACCCTACACTCTACACTCTATACCCTAAACTTTACACTCTATAATCTACACTCTACAACATACACTCTATACCCTACACTCTATACTCTACACTCTATACCCTACACTCTACACACTATACCCTACACTCTATAACATACACTCTACACCATACACTCTATACCCTACACTCTATACCATACACTCTATACCCTACACTCTACACTCTATACCCTAGACTCTATACCATACACTCTATACCCTACACTCTATACCCTACACTCTAATCAGTATACCATACACTCTATACCCTACACTCTATAACATACATTCTACACCCTACAATCTATACCATACACTCTATACCCTACACTCTACACTCTATACCATACACTCTATACCCTACACTCTACACTTTATACCCTACACTCTATACTCTACACTCTATAACCTACACTCTATACCCTACACGCTATACCCTACACTCTATACCCTACACTCTATACCCTACACTATATACCCTACACTCTACACCCTACACTCTATACCCTACACTCTATACTCTACACTCTATACCCTACACTCTACACACTATACCCTACACTCTATACCATACACTCTACACCCTACACTCTATACCCTACACTCTATACCCTACACTCTATACCATACACTCTATACCCTACACTCTACACTCTATACCCTAGACTCTATACCATACACTCTATACCCTACACTCTATACCCTACCCTCTAATCTCTATACCATACACTCTATACCCTACACTCTACACTTTATACCCTACACTCTATACCCTACACTCTATAACCTACACTCTATAACCTACACTCTATACCCTACACGCTATACCCTACACTCTATACCCTACACTCTATACCCTACACTATATACCCTACACTCTACACCCTACACTCTATACCCTACACCCTATACCCTACACTCTATACCCTAATCTCTACACCCTACACTCTATACCATACACTCTATACCCTACACTCTATACCTCACACTCTACACTCTATCCCCTGCACTCTATACCATACACTCTACACTCTATACCCTACACTCTACACCCTACACACTACACTCTATACCCTACACTCTATACCCTACACTCTACACTCTATACCCTACACTCTATACCCTACAATCTATACCATACACTCTATACCATACACTCTACACCCTACACTCTATACCCTACAATCTATACCCTACACTCTATACCCTACACTCTATACCCTACACTCTATACCATACACTCTATACCCTACACTCTATACCTCACACTCTACACTCTATCCCCTGCACTCTATACCATACACTCTACACTCTATACCCTACACTCTACACTCTATACCCTACACTCTATACCCTACAATCTATACCATACACTCTATACCATACACTCTATACCCTACCCTCTATACCCTACACTCTACACTCTATACCCTACACTCTATACCCTACACTCTATACCCTACACTCTACACTCTATACCCTACAATCTACACTCTATACCCTACACTCTATACCCTACAATCTATACCATACACTCTATACCATACACTCAATACCCTACACTCTATACCTCACACTCTACACTCTATCCCCTGCACTCTATACCATACACTCTACACTCTATACCCTACATTCTATACCCTACACTCTACACTCTATACCCTACACTCTATACCCTACACTCTACACTTTATACCCTACACTCTACACTCTATACCCTACACTCTATACCCTACAATCTATACCATACACTCCTTACCATACACTCTATACCCTACACTCTATACCTCACACTCTACACTCTATCCCCTACACTCTACACTCTATACCCTACACTCTATACCCTACAATCTATACCATACACTCTATACCATACACTCTAAACCCTACCCTCTATACCCTACACTCTACACTCTATACCCTACACTCTATACCCTACACTCTAAACCCTACACTCTACACTCTATATCCTACACTCTACACTCTATACCCTACACTCTATACCCTACAATCTATACCATACACTCTATACCATACACTCAATACCCTACACTCTATACCTCACACTCTACACTCTATCCCCTGCACTCTATACCATACACTCTACACTCTATACCCTACACTCTATACCCTACACTCTACACTCTATACCTTACACTCCATACCCTACACGCTATACCATACACTCTATACCATACACTCTATACCCTACACTCTATACCATACACTCTACACTATATACCCTACACTCTATACCCTACAATCTACACTCTATACACTACACTCTATACCCTACACTCTACACTCTATACCCTACGTCTATACCATACACTCTATACCCTAAACTCTATACCATACACACTATACCCTACACTCTATACCCTACACTCTATACCCTACACTCTATACCCTACACTCTAATCTCTATACCATACACTCTATACCCTACACTCTACACTTTATACCCTACACTCTATACCCTACACTCTATAACCTACACTCTATAACCTACACTCTATACCCTACACGCTATACCCTACACTCTATACCCTACACTCTATACCCTACACTATATACCCTACACTCTACACCCTACACTCTATACCCTACACCCTATACCCTACACTCTATACCCTAATCTCTACACCCTACACTCTATACCATACACTCTATACCCTACACTCTATACCTCACACTCTACACTCTATCCCCTGCACTCTATACCATACACTCTACACTCTATACCCTACACTCTACACCCTACACACTACACTCTATACCCTACACTCTATACCCTACACTCTACACTCTATACCCTACACTCTATACCCTACAATCTATACCATACACTCTATACCATACACTCTACACCCTACACTCTATACCCTACAATCTATACCCTACACTCTATACCCTACACTCTATACCCTACACTCTATACCATACACTCTATACCCTACACTCTATACCTCACACTCTACACTCTATCCCCTGCACTCTATACCATACACTCTACACTCTATACCCTACACTCTACACTCTATACCCTACACTCTATACCCTACAATCTATACCATACACTCTATACCATACACTCTATACCCTACCCTCTATACCCTACACTCTACACTCTATACCCTACACTCTATACCCTACACTCTATACCCTACACTCTACACTCTATACCCTACAATCTACACTCTATACCCTACACTCTATACCCTACAATCTATACCATACACTCTATACCATACACTCAATACCCTACACTCTATACCTCACACTCTACACTCTATCCCCTGCACTCTATACCATACACTCTACACTCTATACCCTACATTCTATACCCTACACTCTACACTCTATACCCTACACTCTATACCCTACACTCTACACTTTATACCCTACACTCTACACTCTATACCCTACACTCTATACCCTACAATCTATACCATACACTCCTTACCATACACTCTATACCCTACACTCTATACCTCACACTCTACACTCTATCCCCTACACTCTACACTCTATACCCTACACTCTATACCCTACAATCTATACCATACACTCTATACCATACACTCTATACCCTACCCTCTATACCCTACACTCTACACTCTATACCCTACACTCTATACCCTACACTCTAAACCCTACACTCTACACTCTATATCCTACACTCTACACTCTATACCCTACACTCTATACCCTACAATCTATACCATACACTCTATACCATACACTCAATACCCTACACTCTATACCTCACACTCTACACTCTATCCCCTGCACTCTATACCATACACTCTACACTCTATACCCTACACTCTATACCCTACACTCTACACTCTATACCTTACACTCCATACCCTACACGCTATACCATACACTCTATACCATACACTCCATACCCTACACTCTATACCATACACTCTACACTATATACCCTACACTCTATACCCTACAATCTACACTCTATACACTACACTCTATACCCTACACTCTACACTCTATACCCTACGTCTATACCATACACTCTATACCCTAAACTCTATACCATACACACTATACCCTACACTCTATACCCTACACTCTATACCCTACACTCTATACGCTACACTCTACACTCTATACCCTACACTCTATACTCTACACTCTATACCCTACACTCTATACCCTACACTCTATACCATACACTCTATACCCTACACTCTACACTCTATACCCTACACTCAATACCCTACACTCAATACCATACACTCTATACCCTACACTCTACACTCTATACCCTAAACTTTACACTCTATAATCTACACTCTACAACATACACTCTATACCCTACACTCTATACTCTACACTCTATACCCTACACTCTACACACTATACCCTACACTCTATACCATACACTCTACACCCTACACTCTATACCCTACACTCTATACCCTACACTCTATACCATACACTCTATACCCTACACTCTACACTCTATACCCTAGACTCTATACCATACACTCTATACCCTACACTCTATACCCTACACTCTAATCAGTATACCATACACTCTATACCCTACACTCTATAACATACATTCTACACCCTACAATCTATACCATACACTCTATACCCTACACTCTACACTCTATACCATACACTCTATACCCTACACTCTACACTTTATACCCTACACTCTATACTCTACACTCTATAACCTACACTCTATACCCTACACGCTATACCCTACACTCTATACCCTACACTCTATACCCTACACTATATACCCTACACTCTACACCCTACACTCTATACCCTACACTCTATACTCTACACTCTATACCCTACACTCTACACACTATACCCTACACTCTATACCATACACTCTACACCCTACACTCTATACCCTACACTCTATACCCTACACTCTATACCATACACTCTATACCCTACACTCTACACTCTATACCCTAGACTCTATACCATACACTCTATACCCTACACTCTATACCCTACACTCTAATCTCTATACCATACACTCTATACCCTACACTCTACACTTTATACCCTACACTCTATACCCTACACTCTATAACCTACACTCTATAACCTACACTCTATACCCTACACGCTATACCCTACACTCTATACCCTACACTCTATACCCTACACTATATACCCTACACTCTACACCCTACACTCTATACCCTACACCCTATACCCTACACTCTATACCCTAATCTCTACACCCTACACTCTATACACTACACTCTATACCCTACACTATACCCTACACTCTAAACTCTATACCCTACACTCTATACCCTACACTCTATACCATACACTCTATACCATACACTTTATCCCCTACACTCTATACCATACACTCTACACTCTATACCCTACACTCTATACCCTACACTCTGCACTCTATACCCTACACTCTATAACCTACACTCTACACTCTATACCCTACACTCTACACTCTATACCCTACACTCTATACCCTACAATCTATACCATACACTCTATACCCTACACTCTATACCCTACACTCTACACTCTATACCCTACACTCTACACTCTATACCCTACACTCTATGCCCTACAATCTATACCATACACTCTATACCATACACTCTACACTCTATACCATACACTCTATACCCTACACTCTACACTTTATACCCTACACTCTATACCCTACACTCTATAACCTACACTCTATACCCTACACGCTATACCCTACACTCTATACCCTACACTCTATACCCTACACTATATACCCTACACTCTACACCCTACACTCTATACCCTACACCCTATACCCTACACTCTATACCCTAATCTCTACACCTTACACTCTATACCCTACACTCTATACCCTACACTATACCCTACACTCTACACTCTATACCCTACACTCTATACCCTACACTCTATACCATACACTCTATACTATACACTTTATCCCCTACACTCTATACCATACACTCTACACTCTATACCCTACACTCTATACCCTACACTCTGCACTCTATACCCTACACTCTATAACCTACACTCTACACTCTATACCCTACACTCTACACTCTATACCCTACACTCTATACCCTACAATCTATACCATACACTCTATACCCTACACTCTATACCCTACACTCTACACTCTATACCCTACACTCTACACTCTATACCCTACACTCTATGCCCTACAATCTATACCATACACTCTATACCATACACTCTATACCCTGCACTCTATACCTCACACTCTACACTCTATCCCCTGCACTCTATACCATACACTCTACACTCTATACCGTACACTCTACACCCTACACTCTACACTCTATACCCTACACTCTATACCCTACACTCTACACTCTATACCCTACACTATACACTCTATACCCTACACTCTATACCCTACAATCTATACCATACACTCTATACCATACACTCTACACCCTACACTCTATACCCTACACTCTATACCCTACACTCTATACCCTACACTCTATACCATACACTCTATACCCTACATTCTATACCTCACACTCTACACTCTATCCCCTGCACTCTACACTCTATACCCTACATTCTATACCCTACACTCTACACTCTATACCCTACACTCTACACTTTATACCCTACACTCTACACTCTATACCCTACACTCTATACCCTACACTCTATACCCTACAATCTATACCATACACTCTATACCATACACTCTATACCCTACCCTCTATACCCTACACTCTACACTCTATACCCTACACTCTATACCCTACACTCTATACCCTACACTCTACACTCTATACCCTACAATCTACACTCTATACCCTACACTCTATACCCTACAATCTATACCATACACTCTATACCATACACTCTATACCCTACACTCTATACCTCACACTCTACACTCTATCCCCTGCACTCTACACTCTATACCCTACATTCTATACCCTACACTCTACACTCTATACCCTACACTCTACACTTTATACCCTACACTCTACACTCTATACCCTACACTCTATACCCTACACTCTATACCCTACAATCTATACCATACACTCCTTACCATACACTCTATACCCTACACTCTATACCTCACACTCTACACTCTATCCCCTACACTCTACACTCTATACCCTACACTCTATACCCTACAATCTATACCATACACTCTATACCATACACTCTATACCCTACCCTCTATACCCTACACTCTACACGCTATACCCTACACTCTATACCCTACACTCTAATCCCTACACTCTACACTCTATACCCTACACTCTGCACTCTATACCCTACACTCTATACCCTACAATCTATACCATACACTCCATACCATACACTCTATACCCTACACTCTATACTCTACACTCTATACCCTACACTCTACACACTATACCCTACACTCTATACCATACACTCTACACCCTACACTCTATACTCTACACTCTATACCCTACACTCTATACCATACACTCTATACCCTACACTCTACACTCTATACCCTAGACTCTATACCATACACTCTATACCCTAGACTCTATACCATACACTCTATACCCTACACTCTATACCCTACACTCTAATCTCTATACCATACACTCTACACTCTATATCCTACACTCTATGCCCTACAATCTATACCATACACTCTATACCATACACTCTATACCCTACACTCTATACCTCACACTCTACACTCTATATCATACATTCTACACCCTACAATCTATACCATACACTCTATACCCTACACTCTACACTCTATACCATACACTCTATACCCTACACTCTACACTTTATACCCTACACTCTATACCCTACACTCTATAACCTACACTCTATACCCTACACGCTATACCCTACACTCTATACCCTACACTCTATACCCTACACTATATACCCTACACTCTACACCCTACACTCTATACCCTACACCCTATACCCTACACTCTATACCCTAATCTCTACACCCTACACTCTATACCCTACACTCTATACCCTACACTCTATACCCTACACTCTACACTCTATACCCTACACTCTATACCCTACACTCTATACCATACACTCTATACCATACACTTTATCCCCTACACTCTATACCATACACTCTACACTCTATACCCTACACTCTATACCCTTCACTCTGCACTCTATACCCTACACTCTATAACCTACACTCTACACTCTATACCCTACACTCTACACTCTGTACCCTACACTCTATACCCTACAATCTATACCATACACTCTATACCATACACTCTATACCCTACACTCTATACCCTACACTCTACACTCTATACCCTACACTCTACACTCTATACCCTACACTCTATGCCCTACAATCTATACCATACACTCTATACCATACACTCTATACCCTACACTCTATACCTCACACTCTACACTCTATCCCCTGCACTCTATACCATACACTCTACACTCTATACCCTACACTCTACACCCTACACTCTACACTCTATACCCTACACTCTATACCCTACACTCTACACTCTATACCCTACACTCTATACCCTACACTCTACACCATACACTCTATACCCTACCCTCTATACCTTACACTCTATACCCTACACTCTACACAGTATACCCTACACTCTATACCCTACACTCTATACCCTACACTCTATACCCTACACTCTATACCCTACACTCTACACTCTATACCCTACACTCTATACCCTACACTCTATACCTCACACTCTACACTCTATCCCCTGCACTCTATACCATACACTCTACACTCTATACCCTACACTCTACACTCTATACCCTACACTCTACACTCTATACCCTACACTCTATACCCTACAATCTATACCATACACTCTATACCATACACTCTACACCCTACACTCTATACCCTACACTCTATACCCTACACTCTATACCCTACACTCTATACCCTACACTCTATACCATACACTCTATACCCTACACTCTATACCTCACACTCTACACTCTATCCCCTGCACTCTATACCATACACTCTACACTCTATCCCCTACACTCTACACTCTATACCCTACACTCTATACCCTACAATCTATACCATACACTCTATACCATACACTCTATACCCTACCCTCTATACCCTACACTCTACACTCTATACCCTACACTCTATACCCTACACTCTATACCGTACACTCTACACTCTATACCCTACAATCTACACTCTATACCCTACACTCCATACCCTACAATCTATACCATACACTCTATACCATACACTCTATACCCTACACTCTATACCTCACACTCTACACTCTGTCCCCTGCACTCTATACCATACACTCTACACTCTATACCCTACATTCTATACGCTACACTCTACACTCTATACCCTACACTCTACACTTTATACCCTACACTCTACACTCTATACCCTACACTCTATACCCTACAATCTATACCATACACTCCTTACCATACACTCTATACCCTAAACTCTATACCTCACACTCTACACTCTATCCCCTACACTCTACACTCTATACCCTACACTCTATACCATACACTCTATACCCTACCCTCTATACCCTACACTCTACACGCTATACCCTACACTCTATACCCTACACTCTAAACCCTACACTCTACACTCTTTACCCTACACTCTACAGTCTATACCCTACACTCTATACCCTACAATCTATACCATACACTCTATACCATACACTCTATACCCTACACTCTATACCTCACACTCTACACTCTATCCCCTGCACTCTATACCATACACTCTACACTCTATACCCTACACTCTATACCCTACACTCTACACTCTATACCCTACACTCTACACTCTATACCCTACACTCTATACCCTACAATCTATACCATACACTCTATACCATACACTCTATACCCTACACTCTGCACTCTATACCCTACACTCTATACCCTACAATCTATACCATACACTCCATACCATACACTCTTTACCCTACACTCTATACCTCACACTCTACACTCTATCCCCTGCACTCTATACCACACACTCTACACTCTATACCCTACACTCTATACCCTACACTCTACACTCTATACCCTACACTCTATACCCTACACTCTACACTCTATACCCTACACTCTACACTCTATACCCTACACTCTATACCCTACAATCTATACCATACACTCTATACCATACACTCTACACCCTACACTCTATACCCTACACTCTATACCCTACACTCTACACTCTATACCCTACACTCTATACCCTACACTCTATACCCTACACTCTATACCCTACACTCTATACCTCACACTCTACACTATATCCCCTGCATTCTATACCATACACTCTACACTCTATTCCCTACACTCTATACCCTACACTCTACACTCTATACCCTACACTCTATACCCTACACTCTACACTCTATACCCTACACTCTACACTCTATACCCTACACTATATACCCTACAATCGATACCATACACTCTATACCATACACTCTATACCCTACACTCTACACTCTATACCCTACACTCCATACCCTACACTCTATACCCTACACTCTACACTCTATACCCTACACTCTATACCCTACACTCTATACCCTACACTCTACACTCTATACCCTACACTCTACACTCTATACCCTACACTCTATACCCTACAATCTATACCATACACTCTATACCATACACTCTATACCCTACACTCTATACCTCACACTCTACATTCTATCCCCTGCACTTTATACCATACACTCTACACTCTATACCCTACACTCTATACCCTACATTCTACACTCTATACCCTACACTCTATACCCTACACTCTACACTCAATACCCTACACTCTATACCCTACAATCTATACCATACACTCTATACCATACACTCTATACCCTACACTCTATACCCTACACTCTATACCATACACTCTATACCCTACACTCTAAATCATACACTCTATAGCCTACACTCTATTCCCTACACTCTATACCATACACTCTATACCCTACACTCTATACCCTACACTATACACTCTATACCCTACACTCTACACTCTATACCATACACTCTTTACCCTACACTCTATACCGTACACTCTATACCCTACACTCTACACTCTATACCCTACACTCCATAACATACACTTTATACCCTACACTCTATACCTTACACTCTATACCCTACACTCTACACCCTACAATCTACAATCTATACCCTACATTCTATAACCTACACTCTATACCCTACACTCTACACCCTACTCTCTACACTTTATACCCTACACTCTACACTCTATACCCTACACTCTATACCCTACACTCTATACTCTATACCCTACACTCTACACTCTATACCCAACTCTCTAAACACTACACTCTATACCCTACACTCTACACTCTATACCCTACACTCTATACCCTACACTCTACACTCTATACCCTACACTCTACACTCTATACCCTACTCTCTAAACCCTACACTCTATACCCTACACTCTACACTCTATACCCTACACTCTATACCCTACACTCTACACTCTATCCCCTGCACTCTATACCATACACTCTACACTCTATACCCTACACTCTACACTCTGTACCCTACACTCTATACCCTACAATCTATACCATACACTCTATACCATACACTCTATACCCTACACACTACACTCTATACCCTACACTCTACACTCTATACCCTACACTCTATACCCTACAATCTATACCATACACTCTATACCATACACTCTATACCCTACACTCTATACCTCACACTCTACACTCTATCCCCTGCACTCTATACCACACACTCTACACTCTATACCCTACACTCTATATCCTACACTCTACACTCTATACCCTACACTCTATACCCTACACTGTGCACTCTATACCCTACACTCTACACTCTATACCCTACACTCTATACCATACACTCTACACCCTACACTCTATACCCTACACTCTACACTCTATACACTACACTCTGTACCCTACACTCTATACCCTACACTCTATACCATACACTCTGTACCCTACACTCTATACCTCACACTCTACACTATATCCCCTGCACTCTATACCATACACTCTACACTCTATACCATACACTCTATACCCTACACTCTACACTCTATACCCTACACTCTATACCCTACAATCTATACCATACACTCTATACCATACACTCTATACCCTACACTCTATACCCTACACTCTACACTCTATACCCTACACTCTTTACCCTACACTCTATACCCTACACTCTACACTCTATACCCTACACTCTACACTCTATACCCTACAATCTATACCATACACTCTATACCATACACTCTATACCCTACACTCTATACCTCAGACTCTACACTCTATCCCCTGCACTCTATACTATACACTCTACACTCTATACCCTACACTAGACAGAACAGAAGCATCTCTACTGGTCACAGAAGGTGCAAAAAGTGTCAGAGAACCTCCAAAAGCAGATGAGTGGAAGCATGTGACCAAAAGAAGCAAGAAGACCATGGAGAAATCACCAACCACACAACTGAAGAACCGATATCAAATCTTTGTAGAGGATGAAGATGGCACACCTAAGAATGATGCAATACCAGCAAGCAAAAAAGAAAAGGGCACACAGCAACAAGTGACAGCAAAAAGTACAGCCAAGAAGCAACGAAGAGTGGTGGTGGTGGGAGACTCACTACTGAGAGGCACAGAAGCAGCCATCTGCAGACCGGACATAACTGCAAGAGAAGTATGCTGCCTTCCAGGTGCGATGATCAAGGATGTGACCGATAGGATACCAAAGCTCTTCAGCTCCAAGGACGTCCACCCATTTCTTCTGATACATGTTGGCACCAATGACACGGCAAGGAAGGACCTACCGACAATCTGCAAGGACTTTGAAGAGTTGGGGAAGAAAGTAAAGGAACTGGATGCACAGGTAGTTTTTTCTTCTATCCTTCCAGTAGATGGGCATGGCACCAGGAGATGGAACAGGATCCTTGATGCAAACAACTGGCTAAGACGATGGTGCAGACAACAAGGATTTGGATTCCTGGACCACGGTGTGAATTACTGGTATGATGGACTCCTCGCCAGAGACGGACTACACCTCAACAAACCTGGGAAACACACATTCGCCAGAAGACTCGCTACACTCATCAGGAGGGCGTTAAACTAGAAGAAGAGGGGACGGGAAGAAAAACATTAGACTCGAACAAAGACGACCCAGGAAAACATACTCAGAAGGGAGGTAAGAACATTTCTAAAACAATCCACAGTGAGGAGATTGGAACAAAACAAAATCCTCTAAACTGCATGCTCGCAAACGCCAGAAGCCTGACAAACAAGATGGAAGAACTAGAAGCAGAAATATCTACAGGTAACTTTGACATAGTGGGAATAACCGAGACATGGTTAGATGAAAGCTATGACTGGGCAGTTAACTTACAGGGTTACAGTCTGTTTAGAAAGGATCGTAAAAATCGGAGAGGAGGAGGGGTTTGTCTCTATGTAAAGTCTTGTCTAAAGTCCACTTTAAGGGAGGATATTAGTGAAGGGAATGAGGATGTCGAGTCCATATGGGTTGAAATTCATGGAGGGAAAAATGGTAACAAAATTCTCATTGGGGTCTGTTACAAACCCCCAAATATAACAGAAAGCATGGAAAGTCTACTTCTAAAGCAGATAGATGAAGCTGCAACCCATAATGAGGTCCTGGTTATGGGGGACTTTAACTACCCGGATATTAACTGGGAAACAGAAACCTGTGAAACCCATAAAGGCAACAGGTTTCTGCTAATAACCAAGAAAAATTATCTTTCACAATTGGTGCAGAATCCAACCAGAGGAGCAGCACTTTTAGACCTAATACTATCTAATAGACCTGACAGAATAACAAATCTGCAGGTGGTTGGGCATTTAGGAAATAGCGACCACAATATTGTGCAATTTCACCTGTCTTTCACTAGGGGGACTTGTCAGGGAGTCACAAAAACATTGAACTTTAGGAAGGCAAAGTTTGAACAGCTTAGAGATGCCCTTAATCTGGTAGACTGGGACAATATCCTCAGAAATGAGAATACAGATAATAAATGGGAAATGTTTAAGAACATCCTAAATAGGCAGTGTAAGCGGTTTATACCTTGTGGGAATAAAAGGACTAGAAATAGGAAAAACCCAATGTGGCTAAACAAAGAAGTAAGACAGGCAATTAACAGTAAAAAGAAAGCATTTGCACTACTAAAGCAGGATGGCACCATTGAAGCTCTAAAAAACTATAGGGAGAAAAATACTTTATCTAAAAAACTAATTAAAGCTGCCAAAAAGGAAACAGAGAAGCACATTGCTAAGGAGAGTAAAACTAATCCCAAACTGTTCTTCAACTATATCAATAGTAAAAGAATAAAAACTGAAAATGTAGGCCCCTTAAAAAATAGTGAGGAAAGAATGGTTGTAGATGACGAGGAAAAAGCTAACATATTAAACACCTTCTTCTCCACGGTATTCACGGTGGAAAATGAAATGCTAGGTGAAATCCCAAGAAACAATGAAAACCCTATATTAAGAGTCACCAATCTAACCCAAGAAGAGGTGCGAAACCGGCTAAATAAGATTAAAATAGATAAATCTCCGGGTCCGGATGGCATACACCCACGAGTACTAAGAGAACTAAGTAATGTAATAGATAAACCATTATTTCTTATTTTTAGTGACTCTATAGCGACAGGGTCTGTTCCGCAGGACTGGCGCATAGCAAATGTGGTGCCAATATTCAAAAAGGGCTCTAAAAGTGAACCTGGAAATTATAGGCCAGTAAGTCTAACCTCTATTGTTGGTAAAATATTTGAAGGGTTTATGAGGGATGTTATTCTGGATTATCTCAATGAGAATAACAGTTTAACTCCATATCAGCATGGGTTTATGAGAAATCGCTCCTGTCAAACCAATCTAATCAGTTTTTATGAAGAGGTAAGCTATAGACTGGACCACGGTGAGTCATTGGACGTGGTATATCTCGATTTTTCCAAAGCGTTTGATACCGTGCCGCACAAGAGGTTGGTACACAAAATGAGAATGCTTGGTCTGGGGGAAAATGTGTGTAAATGGGTTAGTAACTGGCTTAGTGATAGAAAGCAGAGGGTGGTTATAAATGGTATAGTCTCTAACTGGGTCGCTGTGACCAGTGGGGTACCGCAGGGGTCAGTATTGGGACCTGTTCTCTTCAACATATTCATTAATGATCTGGTAGAAGGTTTACACAGTAAAATATCGATATTTGCAGATGATACAAAACTATGTAAAGCAGTTAATACAAGAGAAGATAGTATTCTGCTACAGATGGATCTGGATAAGTTGGAAACTTGGGCTGAAAGGTGGCAGATGAGGTTTAACAATGATAAATGTAAGGTTATACACATGGGAAGAGGGAATCAATATCACCATTACACACTGAACGGGAAACCACTGGGTAAATCTGACAGGGAGAAGGACTTGGGGATCCTAGTTAATGATAAACTTACCTGGAGCAGCCAGTGCCAGGCAGCAGCTGCCAAGGCAAACAGGATCATGGGGTGCATTAAAAGAGGTCTGGATACACATGATGAGAGCATTATACTGCCTCTGTACAAATCCCTAGTTAGACCGCACATGGAGTACTGTGTCCAGTTTTGGGCACCGGTGCTCAGGAAGGATATAATGGAACTAGAGAGAGTACAAAGGAGGGCAACAAAATTAAAAAAGGGGATGGGAGAACTACAATACCCAGATAGATTAGCGAAATTAGGATTATTTAGTCTAGAAAAAAGACGACTGAGGGGCGATCTAATAACCATGTATAAGTATATAAGGGGACAATACAAATATCTCGCTGAGGATCTGTTTATACCAAGGAAGGTGACGGGCACAAGGGGGCATTCTTTGCGTCTGGAGGAGAGAAGGTTTTTCCACCAACATAGAAGAGGATTCTTTACTGTTAGGGCAGTGAGAATCTGGAATTGCTTGCCTGAGGAGGTGGTGATGGCGAACTCAGTCGAGGGGTTCAAGAGAGGCCTGGATGTCTTCCTGGAGCAGAACAATATTGTATCATACAATTATTAGGTTCTGTAGAAGGACGTAGATCTGGGGATTTATTATGATGGAATATAGGCTGAACTGGATGGACAAATGTCTTTTTTCGGCCTTACTAACTATGTTACTATGTTACTATGTTACACTCTATACCCTACACTCTACACTCTATACCCTACACTCTATACCCTACACTCTACACTCTATACCCTACACTCTACACTCTATACCCTACACTCTATACCCTACAATCTATACCATACACTCTATACCATACACTCTATACCCTACACTCTATACCCTACACTCTATACCATACACTCTATACCCTACACTCTATATCATACACTCTATAGCCTACACTCTATTCCCTACACTCTATACCATACACTCTATACCCTACACTCTATACCCTACACTATACACTCTATACCCTACTCTCTACACTCTATACCATACACTCTATACCCTACACTCTATACCCTACATTCTACACTCTATACCCTACAATCTATACACTACACTCTATACCCTACACTCTACACTCTATACCCTACACTCTATACCCTACACTCTACACTCTATACCCTACACTCTATACCCTACACTCTACACTCTATACCCTACACTCTATACCCTACACTCTATACCATACACTCTATACCATACACTCTGTCCCCTACACTCTATACCATACACTCTACACTCTATACCCTACACTCTACACTCTATACCCTACACTCTATACCCTACACTCTATACCCTACACTCTATACCCTACACTCTATACCCTACACTCTATACCCTACACTCTTCACCCTACATTTTATAGCTTACACTCTATACCCTACACTCTATACCATTCACTCTATACCCTACACTCTATACCCTACACTCAATACCCTACACTCTACACCATACACCATACACTCTATACCCTACCCTCTATACCTTACACTCTATACCCTACACTCTACACATTATACCCTACACTATATACCCTACACTCTACACTCTATACCCTACACTCCATACCATACACTCTATACCCTACACTCTATACCCTACACTCTACACTCTATACCCTACACTCTACACTCTACACCCTACACTCTACACGTTACACTCTATACTCTACACTCTGTACCCTACACTCTATACCCTACACTCTACACTTTATCCCCTACACTCTATACCCTACACTCTATACCCTACACTCTATACCCTACACGCTATACCCTACACTCTATACCCTACACTCTATACCCTACACTCTATACCCTACATTATACACCCTACACTCCATACCCTACACCCTATACCATACACTCTGTACCCTACACTCTACACTCTATACCCAACTTTCTAAACCCTACACTCTATACCCTACACTCTATACCCTACACTCTATACCCTACATTCTACACCCTACACTCCATACCCTACACCCTATACCCTATACTCTATACCCTTCACTCTACACTCTATACCCAACTTTCTAAACCCTACACTCTATACCCTACACTCTACATTCTATACCCTACACTCTATACCCTACACTCTACACTCTATACCCTACACTCTACACTCTATACCCTACTCTCTAAACCCTACACTCTATACCCTACACTCTACACTCTATACCCTACACTCTATACCCTACACTCTACACTCTATACCCTACACTCTATACCCTACACTCTATACCCTACACTCTATACCCTACACTCTACACCCTACACTTTATAGCTTACACTCTATACCCTACACTCTATACCCTAAACTCTATACCATACACTCTATACCATACACTCTATACCCTACACTCTATACCCTACACTCTACACCATACACTCTATACCCTACCCTCTATACCTTACACTCTATACCCTACACTCTACACAGTATACCCTACACTCTATACCCTACACTCTACACTCTATACCCTACACTCTATACCATACACTCTATACCCTACACTCTATACCCTACACTCTACACTCTATACCCTACACTCTATACCCTACACTCTATACCCTACACTCTACACTTTATACCCTACACTCTATACCCTACACTCTATACCCTACACTCTATACCCTACACTCTACACTCTATACGCTACACTCTATACCCTACACTCTATACCCTACACTCTATACCCTACACTCTATACCCTACACTCTACACTTTATACCCTACACCCTATACCCTACACTCTATACCCTACACTCTATACCCTACACTCTATACCCTACACTCTATACCCTACACTCTACACTCTATACCCTACACTCTATACCCTACACTCTATACCCTACACTCTATACCCTACACTCTATACCCTACACTCTACACTCTATACCCTACACTCTATACCCTACACTCTATACCCTACACTCTACACTTTATACCCTACACTCTATACCCTACACAATATACCCTCCACTCTATACCCTCCACTCTACACTCGACACCCTACTCTCTACACTCTATACCCTACACTCTATACCCTACACTCTATACCCTACACTCTACACCCTACACTCTATACCCTACACCCTATACCCTACACTCTATACCCTACACTCAACACCCTACACTCTATACCCTACACTCTATACCCTACACTCTATACCCTACACTCTATACCTTACACTCTATACCCTACACACTATACCCTACACTCTACACTCTATACCCTACACTCTATACCCTACACTCTATACTCTATACCCTACACTCTACACTCTATACCCAACTCTCTAAGCCCTACACTCTATACCCTACACTCTACACTCTATACCCTACACTCTATACCCTACACTCTACACTCTATACCCTACACTCTATACCCTACACTCTATACCCTACACTTTATACCCTACACTCTACACTCTATACCCTACTCTCTAAACCCTACACTCTATAGCCTACACTCTACACTCTATATCCTACACTCTACACCCTACACTCTACACTCTATACCCTACACTCTATACCCTATACTCTATACCCTACACTTTATACCCTACACTCTATACCCTACACTCTACACCCTACACTTTATAGCTTACACTCTATACCCTACACTCTATACCCTAAACTCTATATCATACACTCTATACCCTACACCCTATACCCTACACTCTATACCCTACACTCAACACCCTACACTCTATACCCTACACCCTATACCCTACACTCTATACCCTACACTCAACACCCTACACTCTATACCCTACACTCTATACCCTACACTCTATACCCTACACTCTATACCTTACACTCTATACCCTACACACTATACCCTACACTCTACACTCTATACCCTACACTCTATACCCTACACTCTATACTCTATACCCTACACTCTACACTCTATACCCAACTCTCTAAGCCCTACACTCTATACCCTACACTCTACACTCTATACCCTACACTCTATACCCTACACTCTACACTCTATACCCTACACTCTATACCCTACACTCTATACCCTACACTTTATACCCTACACTCTACACTCTATACCCTACTCTCTAAACCCTACACTCTATAGCCTACACTCTACACTCTATATCCTACACTCTACACCCTACACTCTACACTCTATACCCTACACTCTATACCCTATACTCTATACCCTACACTTTATACCCTACACTCTATACCCTACACTCTACACCCTACACTTTATAGCTTACACTCTATACCCTACACTCTATACCCTAAACTCTATATCATACACTCTATACCCTACACTCTATACCCTACACTCTATACCCTACACTCTACACCATACACTTTATAGCTTACACTCTATACCCTACACTCTATACCCTAAACTCTATACCATACACTCTATACCCTACACTCTATACCCTACACTCTATACCCTACACTCTACACCATACACTCTATACCCTACCCTATATACCTTACACTCTATACCCTACACTCTACACAGTATACCCTACACTCTATGCCCTACACTCTACACTCTATACCCTACACTCTATACCATACACTCTATACCCTACACTCTATACCCTACACTCTACACTCTATACCCTACACTCTACACTCCACACTCTATTCCATACACTCTATACCCTACACTCTATACCCTATACTCTACACTCTATACCCTACACTCTACACTCTGCACTCTAAACTCTATACCTTACACTCTATTCCATCTACTCTATACCCTACACTCTATACCCTACACTCTACACTCTATACCCTACACTATACACTTTACACACTATACCCTATACTCTATACCCTACACTCTATACTCTATACCCTACACTCTATACCGTACATTCTACACTCTATACCCTACACTCTATACCCTACACTCTAATCCCTACACTCTACACTATATACCCTACACTCTATACCCTACGCTCTATACCCTACACTCTACACTCTATATCCTACACTCTATACCCTACACTCTATACCCTACACTCTATACCCTACACTCTACACTCTATATCCTACACTCTATACCCTACACTCTATACCCTACACTCTACACTCTATACCCTACACTCTATACCATACACTCTATACTCTACACTCTACACTCTATTCCCTACACTCTATACCATACACTCTATACCCTACACTATACACTCTATACCCTACACTCTACACTCTATACCATACACTCTATACTAGAGTTGAGCGACCTTGACCTTTTTAGAGTCGAGCCGGGTTTTGCGAAACCCGACTATGTCCAAAGTCGGGTCGAGTGAAATCGGCCGATTATGACGTAAAGTCGGGATCGACCGAAACACGAAACCCAATGCAAGTCAATGGGGCAGCATAGTCGGCAGTGAGTGGGGGCCAGGAAAACACCTAGAGTGCCCATTTTAATGTCAAAACCATCCATTCTTCTTAATGAAGCTTGTCAAGCGTAATTTACCTTATAATAATTGGAAGGCATTTGAAATTGGGGGTCATTTGGCTAAAGTTGTGGGGGGTAGGGCTGGTTCAAGTAATTAGTGGGCCCAGGAAATCTGGACCACGTCACGGCAGTGGAGCAGGGAGAGGTAAGTATTTCAACTTTGCAAGTGCTGTGAACCTGAGCAAGCAGGGGGGGCCCACTCGTTGGCATTGGCACTGGCACAGGGCCCCTCAAAGTACAGCGGTGTGTTTGCACGGCGGGGGCGCCTCCCACCGGCAGCAACACTTTTGCGTACTATGAGAGGCCCTGTGCCAGTGACGTCGCCAACTAGTATTCCTCCCCCCACCTGATGAAGGAACCTGCACTTTCATCTGCACCTTCCTCTTTGTCCCCGTGTAAGGTGGTATGGTATGCGGGAAGAGCAACCTGACTTTCAGCAGGGTCACAATGTTGTTGTGTAGCGTGCACGGGGAATGTTGCGTTATGGGTCAATGTACCAGCAGACTCATCTATCACTGGCTGGGCAATGGGCACGATGAAGTGGAAACACAGATATAGGCCCAAAGAAGAAAGTGGGCTAAATGCAGTTCAAAATTGGTAACACAGGAATAACCAGGGGGCATTGCAGTGGAGGACAACTGGAATGAGAGGCTGACACAGAGAGTAGGGCCAAATCAGTAAGTAGTCGAAATGCAGTTCAAAATTGGCAACCGTAGTAAACAGGCGGCACAGCTTTGTTCAGTGGAGGAGAACAGCAAGGAGTGGCAGACACCGATAGTAGGCCCCAACCCAACTAGTAGGCCAAATGCAGTCTAACATTAACAACTACTTAACGAGAGGCTGAAAATGGTATTTCAGGACAGGAAACCAGGAGAACAGCAAGGAGTGGCAGACACCGATAGTAGGCCCCAAACCAACTAGTACGCCAAATGCAGTTGTTCCATTTAACCACAATTTAATGAGAGCCTGAAGATAGAAGCTCAGGAAAGGCAACCTGGGGAACACCTTGGAGTGTAACACACCATCTCTCTCCACCCCATACCCATTTTGTAGGCCTAATGCTGTGTACTTTTCTACAACTACTAAACGAGAGTCGGAAGACCGAAGCAATGGCAAGGAAACCTGGGGAACACCTTGGAGTGTAACACACCATCTCTCTCCACCCCATACCCAATTTGTAGGCCTAATGCAGCCTACTTTCCGACACCTACTAAACGAGAGCATGAAGATCGAAGCTCAGGAAAGGCAACCTGGGGAACACCTTGGAGTGTAACACACCATCTCTCTCCACCCCATACCCATTTTTTAGGCCTAATGCAGTGTACTTTTCTACAACTACTAAACGAGAGTCGGAAGACCGAAGCAATGGCAAGGAAACCTGGGGAACACCTTGGAGTGTAACACACCATCTCTCTCCACCCCATTCCCCATTTTTTAGGCCTAATGCAGCCTACTTTCCGACACCTACTAAACGAGAGCATGAAGATCGAAGCTCAGGAAAGGCAACCTGGGGAACACCTTGGAGTGTAACACACCATCTCTCTCCACCCCATACCCATTTTGTAGGCCTAATGCTGTGTACTTTTCTACAACTACTAAACGAGAGTCGGAAGACCGAAGCAATGGCAAGGAAACCTGGGGAACACCTTGGAGTGTAACACACCATCTCTCTCCACCCCATACCCAATTTGTAGGCCTAATGCAGCCTACTTTCCGACACCTACTAAACGAGAGCATGAAGATCGAAGCTCAGGAAAGGCAACCTGGGGAACACCTTGGAGTGTAACACACCATCTCTCTCCACCCCATACCCATTTTGTAGGCCTAATGCTGTGTACTTTTCTACAACTACTAAACGAGAGTCGGAAGACCGAAGCAATGGCAAGGAAACCTGGGGAACACCTTGGAGTGTAACACACCATCTCTCTCCACCCCATACCCAATTTGTAGGCCTAATGCAGCCTACTTTCCGACACCTACTAAACGAGAGCATGAAGATCGGAGCTCAGGAAAGGCAACCTGGTGAAAACCTTGGAGTGTAACACAACCTGTCTCTACACCCCATACACAATTAGTAGGCCTAATGCAGCGTAGTTTCCAACAGCTACTAAACGAGAGCCGGAAGATCGAAGCTCAGGAAAGGCAACCTGGGGAACACCTTGGAGTGTAACACAACCTCTCTCTACACCACGGAAGGGCTGATTCTTAGGAAGGAAGGCTGTTGTAAATAAGCATTGCGCGTCCGAGGGTGATTATATTCTTATTCGGTATCTACTCACCCTCGGACGCGCCATGCTTCTTGATTTGTAATTAATGTTTATTTGCAATGTGCTTTTGACTTACTCAATTATTTTTTTAATTATTGATTTTATTAAATTAATAGTTTAACATCTTATTGGAAATAATTTAAAGGAGACGCGACAGGACAACACTCGGTGGATGCCATATCTGTGTTAACAACTCCAAAAAACTTTCAGTTAACTTCTTGCAGGAGAAAGAAATTGTAGCTGTTGGACCTTTGTAGTACAGTTCCAGATATTTGTTGTGTGTTTGTTTTGATTGTTAAAATGTCTGCATTTGAGATCTCAACACGATCTTATTTTTTATAATCAAATTAATTTTTTAAATATTTTATTAGGTTGGTTCAAGGGGTACACGGGCCGCAGTAGACAGGTCAGTGGAGGCCTAGTGGAAGGAGGGACCGCAGATGCGCCACTGTTTCACCCATACACAATTAGTAGGCCTAATGCAGCGTAGTTTCCAACAGCTACTAAACGAGAGCCGGAAGATCGAAGCTCAGGAAAGGCAACCTGGGGAACACCTTGGAGTGTAACACAACCTCTCTCTACACCACGGAAGGGCTGATTCTTAGGAAGGAAGGCTGTTGTAAATAAGCATTGCGCGTCCGAGGGTGATTATATTCTTATTCGGTATCTACTCACCCTCGGACGCGCCATGCTTCTTGATTTGTAATTAATGTTTATTTGCAATGTGCTTTTGACTTACTCAATTATTTTTTTAATTATTGATTTTATTAAATTAATAGTTTAAGATCTTATTGGAAATAATTTAAAGGAGACGCGACAGGACAACACTCGGTGGATGCCATATCTGTGTTAACAACTCCAAAAAACTTTCAGTTAACTTCTTGCAGGAGAAAGAAATTGTAGCTGTTGGACCTTTGTAGTACAGTTCCAGATATTTGTTGTGTGTTTGTTTTGATTGTTAAAATGTCTGCATTTGAGATCTCAACACGATCTTATTTTTTATAATCAAATTAATTTTTTAAATATTTTATTAGGTTGGTTCAAGGGGTACACGGGCCGCAGTAGACAGGTCAGTGGAGGCCTAGTGGAAGGAGGGACCGCAGATGCGCCACTGTTTCACCCATACACAATTAGTAGGCCTAATGCAGCGTAGTTTCCAACAGCTACTAAACGAGAGCCGGAAGATCGAAGCTCAGGAAAGGCAACCTGGGGAACACCTTGGAGTGTAACACAACCTCTCTCTACACCACGGAAGGGCTGATTCTTAGGAAGGAAGGCTGTTGTAAATAAGCATTGCGCGTCCGAGGGTGATTATATTCTTATTCGGTATCTACTCACCCTCGGACGCGCCATGCTTCTTGATTTGTAATTAATGTTTATTTGCAATGTGCTTTTGACTTACTAAATTATTTTTTTAATTATTGATTTTATTAAATTAATAGTTTAACATCTTATTGGAAATAATTTAAAGGAGACGCGACAGGACAACACTCGGTGGATGCCATATCTGTGTTAACAACTCCAAAAAACTTTCAGTTAACTTCTTGCAGGAGAAAGAAATTGTAGCTGTTGGACCTTTGTAGTACAGTTCCAGATATTTGTTGTGTGTTTGTTTTGATTGTTAAAATGTCTGCATTTGAGATCTCAACACGATCTTATTTTTTATAATCAAATTAATTTTTTAAATATTTTATTAGGTTGGTTCAAGGGGTACACGGGCCGCAGTAGACAGGTCAGTGGAGGCCTAGTGGAAG
The DNA here is from genome assembly GCF_032444005.1 of Ranitomeya imitator. NCBI lineage: Eukaryota > Metazoa > Chordata > Amphibia > Anura > Dendrobatidae > Ranitomeya > Ranitomeya imitator. The sequence goes on along the minus strand of NW_027193777.1, from coordinate 78,210 downwards.
GAGGGACCGCAGATGCGCCACTGTTTCACCCATACACAATTAGTAGGCCTAATGCAGCGTAGTTTCCAACAGCTACTAAACGAGAGCCGGAAGATCGAAGCTCAGGAAAGGCAACCTGGGGAACACCTTGGAGTGTAACACAACCTCTCTCTACACCACGGAAGGGCTGATTCTTAGGAAGGAAGGCTGTTGTAAATAAGCATTGCGCGTCCGAGGGTGATTATATTCTTATTCGGTATCTACTCACCCTCGGACGCGCCATGCTTCTTGATTTGTAATTAATGTTTATTTGCAATGTGCTTTTGACTTACTCAATTATTTTTTTAATTATTGATTTTATTAAATTAATAGTTTAACATCTTATTGGAAATAATTTAAAGGAGACGCGACAGGACAACACTCGGTGGATGCCATATCTGTGTTAACAACTCCAAAAAACTTTCAGTTAACTTCTTGCAGGAGAAAGAAATTGTAGCTGTTGGACCTTTGTAGTACAGTTCCAGATATTTGTTGTGTGTTTGTTTTGATTGTTAAAATGTCTGCATTTGAGATCTCAACACGATCTTATTTTTTATAATCAAATTAATTTTTTAAATATTTTATTAGGTTGGTTCAAGGGGTACACGGGCCGCAGTAGACAGGTCAGTGGAGGCCTAGTGGAAGGAGGGACCGCAGATGCGCCACTGTTTCACCCATACACAATTAGTAGGCCTAATGCAGCGTAGTTTCCAACAGCTACTAAACGAGAGCCGGAAGATCGAAGCTCAGGAAAGGCAACCTGGGGAACACCTTGGAGTGTAACACAACCTCTCTCTACACCACGGAAGGGCTGATTCTTAGGAAGGAAGGCTGTTGTAAATAAGCATTGCGCGTCCGAGGGTGATTATATTCTTATTCGGTATCTACTCACCCTCGGACGCGCCATGCTTCTTGATTTGTAATTAATGTTTATTTGCAATGTGCTTTTGACTTACTCAATTATTTTTTTAATTATTGATTTTATTAAATTAATAGTTTAACATCTTATTGGAAATAATTTAAAGGAGACGCGACAGGACAACACTCGGTGGATGCCATATCTGTGTTAACAACTCCAAAAAACTTTCAGTTAACTTCTTGCAGGAGAAAGAAATTGTAGCTGTTGGACCTTTGTAGTACAGTTCCAGATATTTGTTGTGTGTTTGTTTTGATTGTTAAAATGTCTGCATTTGAGATCTCAACACGATCTTATTATTTTTAATCAAATTAATTTTTTTTATATTTAATGATGTTGGTTCAAGGGGTACACGGGCAGCAATAGACAGGTCAGTGGAGGCCTAGTGGAAGGATTGACGGCAGACAGGCATCAAAGGCCTAACATTGGGCTGGCTGTAGGCAAGTTAAAATTGGTTCCAGGGGAACACGGCCATCAGTGGCCTGGTCAGTGTAGTTGTAGTTGAAAGAACGGGACGCAGACAGGCTTCGAAGGCCTAACATAATAACATAGGGCTGGCTGTAGGCAAGTTAAAATTGGTTCCAAGGGAACACGGCCATCAGTGGCCTGGTCAGTGTAGTTGTAGTTGAAAGAACGGGACGCAGACAGGCTTCGAAGGCCTAACATAACAAACTTGGGCTGGCTGTAGGCACTTTTAAATTTGTTCCAGGGGTACATGGGCAGCAGTGTATGGTCAGTGGAAGTCTAGTGGAAGGAGTGACCGCAGACAGGCTTCCAAGGCCTAACATAACAAACTTGGGCTGGCTGTAGGCACTTTTAAATTGGTTCCAGGGGTACACGGGCAGCAGTGGTCTGGTCAGTGGAAGTCTAGTGGAAGGAGTGACCGCAGACAGGCTTCCAAGGCCTAACATAACAAAATTGGGCTGGCTGTAGGCACTTTAAATTGGTTCCAGGGGTACATGGGCAGCAGTGTATGGTCAGTGGAAGTCTAGTGGAAGGAGTGACGGCAGACAGTCTTCGAAGGCCTAACATAACAAAATTGGGCTGACTGTAGGCACTTTTAAATTGGTTCCAGGGTAACACGGCCAGCAGTGGCCTGGTCAGTGTAGTAGTTGTAGAAAGAAGGGACCGCAGACAGGCTTCGAAGGCCTAACATAACAAAAATGTCAAAACAATGGTATTGTCAGTGCCAGGCATTGAAGGATGTCAGCGCCTAGACTACACATTGGGGAAGCTGTGAGAGATAATTTTGCTAGTGGTAGAGCACTGTTTGAGCTGGGGGGGGGGAACTGTCTTGTGGCCGGCGGTACAGGCACAGGGCCCCTCATATTACAACGGTGTGTCTGACGTTGGGTGCGCACCACCACCGCCAGAGACACTTTATTGTACTATGAGGGACCCAGTGGCAGTGCCGTCGACCAAAAGCGGCCACACCCACCTCTTCAGACAAACAGCACTCTCAAGGGTCCAAGCGCAAAGTGGCGATAGCACGGCCCCGTGTGGGGAGTTTGGCCATTTCGTGAGGTGGAAACATGTCGTATGCTGGACAATCAGGTGAAGAAAATTACGAGATTGGAAAAGTCATTCAGAATAGTCCACAGGCAAGACCTTTTCATAGGAAAGCTAGGTGTCAGCCGGGCAGGGTGGGGCAAAAGATTTTGAAATCCAGTTGTGGTTCATTTTAATGAAGGTTAGATCATCTACATTTTGGGTAGCCAGATGAGTCCTTTTTTCTGTTAGTATTGAACCTGCAGCACTGAATACTCTTTCTGATAGGACACTAGCTGCCGGGCAAGCAAGCTCCTGCAATGCATATTCTGCCAATTCTGGCCAGGTGTCTAATTTGGATGCCCAGTAATCAAATGGGAATGACGGTTGAGGGAGAACGTCGATAAGGGATGAAAAATAGTTTGTAACCATACTGGACAAATGTTGTCTCCTGTCACTTTGAATTGATGCTGCAGTACCTGTCCTGTCTGCGGTCATAGAAAAATCACTCCACAACCTGGTCAGAAAACCCCTCTGGCCAACGCCACTTCTGATTTCTGCCCCTCTAACACCTCTGGTCTGCTGGCCCCTGGAGCTCGTGTGAGAACGATCACGGGCGCTGTGTGCAGGGAATGCCAGAAGCAAACGGTCAACAAGAGTTGATTGTTTTGTTGCTAATATTAGTTCCAAGTTCTCATGTGGCATAATATTTTGCAATTTGCCTTTATAGCGAGGATCAAGGAGGCAGGCCAACCAGTAATCGTCATCGTTCATCATTTTTGTAATGCGTGTGTCCCTTTTGAGGATACGCAAGGCATAATCCGCCATGTGGGCCAAAGTTCCCGTTGTCAAATCTGCGGTTGTGCTTGGTTGAGGGGCAGTTGCAGGCAAATCTACGTCACTTGTGTCCCTCAAAAAACCAGAACCCGGCCTTGCCACGCCACCAATTTCCCGTGCCCCCGGGAAAGCTTCCTCATTAAAAATATACTCATCCCCATCATCCTCCTCATCCTCCACCTCCTCTTCGCCCGGTACCTCGTCATGTACACTGCCCTGACCAGACAATCGCTGACTGTCATCAAGGCTTTCCTCTTCCTCTGGTGCAGACGCCTGATCCTTTATGTGCGTCAAACTTTGCATCAGCAGACGCATTAGGGGGATGCTCATGCTTATTATGGCGTTGTCTGCACTAACCAGCCGTGTGCATTCCTCAAAACACTGAAGGACTTGACACATGTCTTGAATCTTCGACCACTGCACACCTGACAACTCCATGTCTGCCATCCTACTGCCTGCCCGTGTATGTGTATCCTCCCACAAAAACATAACAGCCCGCCTCTGTTCGCACAGTCTCTGAAGCATGTGCAGTGTTGAGTTCCACCTTGTTGCAACGTCTATGATTAGGCGATGCTGGGGAAGGTTCAAAGAATGCTGATAGGTCTGCATACGGCTGGAGTGTACAGGCGAACGGCGGATATGTGCGCAAAGTCCACGCACTTTGAGGAGCAGGTCGGATAACCCCGGATAACTTTTCAGGAAGCACTGCACCACCAGGTTTAAGGTGTGAGCCAGGCAAGGAATGTGTTTCAGTTGGGAAAGGGAGATGGCAGCCATGAAATTCCTTCCGTTATCACTCACTACCTTGCCTGCCTCAAGATCTACAGTGCCCAGCCACGACTGCGTTTCTTGCTGCAAGAACTCGGACAGAACTTCCGCGGTGTGTCTATTGTCGCCCAAACACTTCATAGCCAATACAGCCTGCTGACGTATGCCAGTAGCTGCCCCATAATGGGAGACCTGGTGTGCAACAGTGGCAGGTGCGGATGGAGTGTTTGTGCGACTGCGGTCTGTGGACGAGCTCTTGCTTCTGCAGGAGGACGAGGAGGAGGAGGAGGAGGAGGGGGTGCGAACGGCTACAGACAACTGTTTACTAGACCGTGGGCTAGGCAGAACTGTCCCAAACTTGCTGTCCCCTGTGGACCCTGAATCCACCACATTTACCCAGTGTGCCGTGATGGACACGTAACGTCCCTGGCCATGCCTACTGGTCCATGCATCTGTTGTCAGGTGCACCTTTGTGCTCACAGATTGCCTGAGTGCATGGACGATGCGCTCTTTAACATGCTGGTGGAGGGCTGGGATGGCTTTTCTGGAAAAAAAGTGTCGACTGGGTAGCTCGTAGCGTGGTACAGCGTAGTCCATCAGGTCTTTGAAAGCTTCGCTTTCAACTAACCGGTAGGGCATCATCTCTAACGAGATTAGTCTAGCTATGTGGGCGTTCAAACCCTGTGTACGCGGATGCGAGGCTAAGTATTTCCTTTTTCTAACCATAGTCTCATGTAGGGTGAGCTGGACTGGAGAGATGGAGATCGTGGAACTAGCGGGGGTGCCGGTGGACATGGCAGACTGAGAGACGGTGGGAGATGGTATTGTTGCCGCCGGTGCCCTAGATGCAGTGTTTCCTACTACGAAACTGGTGATTCCCTGACCCTGACTGCTTTGGCCTGGCAAAGATACCTGCACAGATACAGCAGGTGGTGCGCTAAATGGTGGTCCTACACTGCCGGAAGGGATGTTGCGTTGATGACTAGCTTCATTGGCCGAGGGTGCAACAACCTTAAGGGACGTTTGGTAGTTAGTCCAAGCTTTCAAATGCATGGTGGTTAAATGTCTATGCATGCAACTAGTATTGAGACTTTTCAGATTCTGACCTCTGCTTAAGGAAGTAGAACATTTTTGACAGATGACTTTGCGCTGATCAATTGGATGTTGTTTAAAAAAATGCCAGACTGCACTCTTTCTAGCATCGGATACCTTTTCAGGCATTGCAGACTGAGCTTTAACCGGATGGCCACGCTGTCCTCCACCAGGTTTTGGCTTTGCCACGCGTTTTGGGCAAGATACGGGCCCGGCAGATGGAACCTGTGGCGATGTTGATGCCTGCTGCGGCCCCTCCTCCTCCTCTGCTTCAGAACTGCTGCCGCCTGCACCCTGTTCCCCCAATGGCTGCCAATCGGGGTCAAGAACTGGGTCATCTAATAACTCTTCTTGTACCTCCTGCGCAACTTCGTCTGTGTCACCGTGTCGTTCGGTGGTATAGCGTTCGTGATGGGGCAACATAGTCTCATCAGGGTCTGATTCTTGATCAGCACCCTGCGAGGGCAATGTTGTGGTCTGAGTCAAAGGACCAGCATAGTAGTCTGGCTGTGGCTGTGCGTCAGTGCACTCCATGTCAGATTCAATTTGTAATGGGCATGGACTGTTAACTGCTTCACTTTCTAAGCCAGGGACGGTATGTGTAAAGAGCTCCATGGAGTAACCCGTTGTGTCGCCTGCTGCATTCTTCTCTGTTGTTTTTGCTGAAGAGGACAAGGAAGTGACTTGTCCCTGACCGTGAACATCCACTAACGACGCGCTGCTTTTACTTTTACCAGTTTCACGAGAGGAGGCAAAAGAGCTAGAGGCTGAGTCAGCAAGATAAGCCAAAACTTGCTCTTGCTGCTCCGGCTTTAAAAGCGGTTTTCCTAATCCCAGAAAAGGGAGCGTTCAAGGCCTTGTGTAGCCGGACGACGAACCTGGCTCCACAGCTCCAGACTTAGGTGCAATATTTTTTTCCCCACGACCACCTGATGCTCCACCACTACCACTACCCTCATTACCAGCTGACAATGAACGCCCCCGGCCACGACCTCTTCCACTAGACTTCCTCATTGTTTTAAAAACGTAACCAAACTAACGTTATTTGTTGCAGTCACACAACTTACACGGTGAGCTATAACTTCAGTATGATTTAGCTACCCCTTTACAGGTTGGTGAGACCACAGCGAAAATCAGGCCCAATGTTACACACTCTTTTTTTGGTGGCTGCAAATTAGAGAGATGCCCCACACGCAGGACTGTCACTGAAGCACAAATGTTAATATTAATGTCACACTATTATTTTTTTTTTATTTTTATTTTTTTCAGGAACACTTTAGAAACCCCCCCCAAAAAAAAAATAGATTTTTGCAGGGAGAATTTAGAAAACAAATGTAACAAACTATATGCTTTCTATGGGCCACTGAGTGAGAGATGACGCACACAGGAATCAGGAGTGGCACACAAGCCCAGAGGCCAATATTTTTCTACCAATGATTGATGGAGTTATTTTCTCTGGTAGATTTTGGAACCCAAATCAAGGAAAAAAAATATAGGCTTTCTATGGACCACAATTGGAGAGAGAGAGAGAGAGAGAGAGAGATGGCACACCCAGGAGTCAAGACTGGCACACAAGCAGAAAGGCCAATATTAATCTCCCACTGTTTTTTTTGGTTGTTTTTTTTTTTTTTTTTCAGGGAGACTTTAGAAAAAAAAATAATAAAAAAAATATGATTTTATCAGGAAGAATTTAGAAACCAAATAAAATAAAATGATTTTTTCAGGGAGAATTTATAAAACAAATAAAAACAAAAATAGGCGTTCTATGGCCCACTGACTGAGAGATGACGCACACAGGAATCAGGAGTGGCACACAAGCCCAGAGGCCAATATTTTTCTACCAATGATTGATGGAGTTATTTTCTCTGGTAGATTTTGGAACCCAAATCAAGGAAAAAAAATATAGGCTTTCTATGGACCACAATTGGAGAGAGAGAGAGAGAGAGATGGCACACCCAGGAGTCAAGACTGGCACACAAGCAGAAAGGCCAATATTAATCTCCCACTGTTTTTTTTGGTTGTTTTTTTTTTTTTTTTTCAGGGAGACTTTAGAAAAAAAAATAATAAAAAAAATATGATTTTATCAGGAAGAATTTAGAAACCAAATAAAATAAAATGATTTTTTCAGGGAGAATTTATAAAACAAATAAAAACAAAAATAGGCGTTCTATGGCCCACTGACTGAGAGATGACGCACACAGGAATCAGGAGTGGCACACAAGCCCAGAGGCCAATATTTTTCTACCAATGATTGATGGAGTTATTTTCTCTGGTAGATTTTGGAACCCAAATCAAGGAAAAAAAATATAGGCTTTCTATGGACCACAATTGGAGAGAGAGAGAGAGAGAGAGAGAGAGAGATGGCACACCCAGGAGTCAAGACTGGCACACAAGCAGAAAGGCCAATATTAATCTCCCACTGTTTTTTTTGGTTGTTTTTTTTTTTTTTTTTTCAGGGAGACTTTAGAAAAAAAAATAATAAAAAAAATATGATTTTATCAGGAAGAATTTAGAAACCAAATAAAATAAAATGATTTTTTCAGGGAGAATTTATAAAACAAATAAAAACAAAAATAGGCGTTCTATGGCCCACTGACTGAGAGATGACGCACACAGGAGTCAGGAGTGGCACACAAGCCCAGAGGCCAATATTTTTCTACCAATGATTGATGTAGTTATTTTCTCTGGTAGATTTTGGAACCCAAATCAAGGAAAAAAAATATAGGCTTTCTATGGACCACAATTGGAGAGAGAGAGAGAGAGAGAGAGAGAGATGGCACACCCAGGAGTCAAGACTGGCACACAAGCAGAAAGGCCAATATTAATCTCCCACTGTTTTTTTTTTTTTTTTTTTTTTTTTTTTTTCAGGGAGACTTTAGAAAAAAAAATAATAAAAAAAATATGATTTTATCAGGAAGAATTTAGAAACCAAATAAAATAAAATGATTTTTTCAGGGAGAATTTATAAAACAAATAAAACCAAAAATAGGCGTTCTATGGCCCACTGACTGAGAGATGACGCACCCAGGAGTCAAGACTGGCACACAAGCAGAAAGGCCAATATTAATCTCCCACTGTTTTTTTTTTTTTTTTTTTTTTTTTCAGGGAGACTTTAGAAAAAAAAATAATAAAAAAAATATGATTTTATCAGGAAGAATTTAGAAACCAAATAAAATAAAATGATTTTTTCAGGGAGAATTTATAAAACAAATAAAACCAAAAATAGGCGTTCTATGGCCCACTGACTGAGAGATGACGCACCCAGGAGTCAAGACTGGCACACAAGCAGAAAGGCCAATATTAATCTCCCACTGTTTTTTTTTTTTTTGTTTTTTTTTTCAGGGAGACTTTAGAAAAAAAAATAATAAAAAAAATATGATTTTATCAGGAAGAATTTAGAAACCAAATAAAATAAAATGATTTTTTCAGGGAGAATTTAGAAAACAAATAAAACCAAAAATAGGCGTTCTATGGCCCACTGACTGAGAGAGAGAGAGAGATGGAACGCTTAGTACTGGCACACAAGCCCAAAGGGCAATATTAATCTCCCTTTTTTTTTCCAGGGAGAATTTCTAAAACCCCCCCCCAAAAAAAAATAGGCTTTCTATGGCCCACTATTTGTGAGAGAGATGGGACGCTCAGGACTGGCACAGATGGCACGCTCAGGACTGGCACAGAAGCCCAGAGGCCAATATTAATCTCCCTTTTTTTCTGGGAGAATTTATAAAACCAAAAAAATATTTAAATAGGCTTTCTATGGCCCACTATTTGTGAGAGAGATGGCACGCTCAGGACTGGCACAGATGGCACGCTCACAACTGGCACACAAGCCCAGAGGCCAATATTAATCTCCCTTTTTTCAGGGAAAATTTATAAAACCAAAAAAAAAATTAAATAGGCTTTCTATGGCCCACTATTTGTGAGAGAGATGGCACGCTCAGGACTGGCACAGATGGCACGCTCACAACTGGCACACAAGCCCAGAGGCCAATATTAATCTCCCTTTTTTCAGGGAAAATTTATAAAACCAAAAAAAAAATTAAATAGGCTTTCTATGGCCCACTATTTGTGAGAGAGATGGCACGCTCAGGGCTGGCACAGATGGCACGCTCAGGACTGGCACACAAGCCCAGAGGCCAATATTAATCTCCCTTTTTTTCAGGGAGAATTTATAAAACCCCAAAAAAAATAAAATAGGCTTTCTATGGCCCACTATTTGTGAGAGAGATGGCACACTCAGGACTGGCACACAAGCCCAAAGGCCAATATTAATCTCCCACTGTATTTTTATCAGGGAGAATTTATACACCCCACAAAAAAAAATACAGAAAAATGAAAAGGCTTTCTATGGCCCACTATGTGAGAGAGATGGCACACACAGGGATGGCACTCTAGCAGAAATGCCAAATTGCCAATCTTAATCTCCCACCAAAAAAAAAACAAAAAAAAAAACAGGGAATGTCCTACAATTACTATCTCCCTGCCTGCAGTAATCTCAGCCAGGTATGGCAGGCAGCAATAAGGAGTGGACTGATGCACAAATGAAATAAAAAGTGTGGACAAACAAAAAAGATAGCTGTGCAGAAAGGAAGGAACAAGAGGATTTGTGCTTTGAAAAAAGCAGTTGGTTTGCACAGCGGCGTACACACAGCAATGCAGCTATCAGGGAGCCTTCTAGGGCAGCCCAATGAGCTACAGCGCTGAGGGGAAAAAAAAAAAAAAAAAAACTTCCACTGTCCCTGCACACCGAGGGTGGTGTTGGACAGTGCAAATCGCTGCAGCACAAGCGGTTTTGTGGTTAATGGACCCTGCCTAACGCTATCCCTGCTTCTGACAAAGCGGCAGCAACCTCTCCCTAAGCTCAGATCAGCAGCAGTAAGATGGCGGTCGGCGGGAACGCCTCTTTATAGCCCCTGTGACGTCGCAGACAGCAAGCCAATCACTGCAATGCCCTTCTCTAAGATGGTGGGGACCAGGACCTATGTCATCACGCTGCCCACACTCTGCGTTTACCTTCATTGGCTGAGAAATGGCGCTTTTCGCGTCATTGAAACGCGACTTTGGCGCGAAAGTCGCGTACCGCATGGCCGACCCCGCACAGGGGTCGGATCGGGTTTCATGAAACCCCGACTTAGCCAAAAGTCGGCGACTTTTGAAAATGTTCGACCCGTTTCGCTCAACCCTACTCTATACCCTACACTCTATACCCTATACTCTACACTCTATACCCTACAATCTATACCCTACACTCTATACCCTACACACTATACCCTACACTCTGCACTCTATACCCTACACTCTATAACATACACTCTATACCCTACACTCTACACCCAAAACTCTACACTCTATACCCTACACTCTATAACCTACACTCTATACCCTATACTCTATACCCTACTCTCTACACTTTATACCCTACACTTTACACTCTATACCCTACACTCTATACCCTACACTCTACACTCTCTACCCCACACTCTGCACTCTATACCCTACTCTCTAAACCCTACACTCTATACCCTACACTCTACACTCTATACCCTACACTCTATACCCTACACTCTACACTCTATACCCTACACTCTACACTCTATACCCTACTCTCTAAACCCTACACTCTATACCTTACACTCTATACCCTACACTCTATATCCTACACTCTACACCCTACACTTTATACCTTACACTCTATACCCTACACTCTATACCCTACACTCTACACTCTACATCATACACTCTATACCCTACCCTCTATACCCTACACTCTATACCCTACAATCTATCCCCTACACTCTACACCCTTCACTTTATACCTTACACTCTATACCCTACACTCTATACCCTACACCCTACTCTCTATACCTCACACTCTATACCCTACACTCTATTCCATACACTCTATACCCTACACTCTATACCCTACACTCTACACTCTATACCCTACACTCTACACTTTACACTCTATACCCTACACTCTATACCCTACACTCTATACTCTATACCCTACACTCTATACCGTACATTCTACACTCTATACCCCACACTCTATACCCTACACTCTAGTCCCTACACTCTACACTCTATACCCTACACTCTACACTATATACCCTACACTCTATACCCTACACTCTATACCCTACACTTTACACTCTATACCCTACACTCTATACCATACATTCTATACCCTACACTCTACACTCTATTCCCTACACTCTATACTATACACATTATACCCTACACTCTATACCCTACCCTCTACACTCTATACCCTACACTCTATACCATACACTCTATACCCTACACTCTATACCCTACACTCTACATTCTATACCCTACACTCTATACCCTACACTCTATACCCTACTCTCTACACTTTATAACCTACACTCTATACCCTACACTCTATACCCTACACTCTATACCCTACACTCTACACCCTACACTCTACACTTTACACTCTATACCCTACACTCTATACCCTACACTCTACACTTTATACCCTACACTCTATACCCTACACGCTATACCCTACACTCTATACCCTACACTCTATACCCTACACTCTACACCCTACACTTTATACCTTACACTCTACACCCTACACTCTATACCCTACACTCTACACTCTACATCATACACTCTATACCCTACCCTCTATACCCTACACTCTATACCCTACAATCTATCCCCTACACTCTACACCCTTCACTTTATACCTTACACTCTATACCCTACACTCTATACCCTACACCCTACTCTCTATACCTCACACTCTATACCCTACACTCTATTCCATACACTCTATACCCTACACTCTATACCCTACACTCTACACTCTATACCCTACACTCTACACTTTACACTCTATACCCTACACTCTATACCCTACACTCTATACTCTATACCCTACACTCTATACCGTACATTCTACACTCTATACCCCACACTCTATACCCTACACTCTAATCCCTACACTCTACACTCTATACCCTACACTCTACACTCTATACCCTACACTCTATACCCTACACTCTATACCCTACACTTTACACTCTATACCCTACACTCTATACCATACATTCTATACCCTACACTCTACACTCTATTCCCTACACTCTATACCATACACTCTATACCCTACACTCTATACACTACACTCTACACATTATACCCTACACTATATACCCTACCCTCTACACTCTATACCCTACACTCTATACCATACACTCTATACCCTACACTCTATACCCTACACTCTACACTCTATACCCTACACTCTACACTCTGCACTCTAAACTCTATACCTTACACTCTATTCCATCTACTCTATACCCTACACTCTATACCCTACACTCTACACTCTATACCCTACACTATACACTTTACACACTATACCCTATACTCTATACCCTACACTCTATACTCTATACCCTACACTCTATACCGTACATTCTACACTCTATACCCTACACTCTATACCCTACACTCTAATCCCTACACTCTACACTATATACCCTACACTCTATACCCTACGCTCTATACCCTACACTCTACACTCTATATCCTACACTCTATACCCTACACTCTATACCCTACACTCTATACCCTACACTCTACACTCTATATCCTACACTCTATACCCTACACTCTATACCCTACACTCTACACTCTATACCCTACACTCTATACCATACACTCTATACTCTACACTCTACACTCTATTCCCTACACTCTATACCATACACTCTATACCCTACACTATACACTCTATACCCTACACTCTACACTCTATACCATACACTCTATACCCTACACTCTATACCCTATACTCTACACTCTATACCCTACAATCTATACCCTACACTCTATACCCTACACACTATACCCTACACTCTGCACTCTATACCCTACACTCTATAACATACACTCTATACCCTACACTCTACACCCAAAACTCTACACTCTATACCCTACACTCTATAACCTACACTCTATACCCTATACTCTATACCCTACTCTCTACACTTTATACCCTACACTTTACACTCTATACCCTACACTCTATACCCTACACTCTACACTCTCTACCCCACACTCTGCACTCTATACCCTACTCTCTAAACCCTACACTCTATACCCTACACTCTACACTCTATACCCTACACTCTATACCCTACACTCTACACTCTATACCCTACACTCTACACTCTATACCCTACTCTCTAAACCCTACACTCTATACCTTACACTCTATACCCTACACTCTATATCCTACACTCTACACCCTACACTTTATACCTTACACTCTATACCCTACACTCTATACCCTACACTCTGCACTCTACATCATACACTCTATACCCTACCCTCTATACCCTACACTCTACACCCTTCACTTTATACCTTACACTCTATACCCTACACTCTATACCCTACACCCTACTCTCTATACCTCACACTCTATACCCTACACTCTATTCCATACACTCTATACCCTACCCTCTATACCCTACACTCTATACCCTACAATCTATCCCCTACACTCTACACCCTTCACTTTATACCTTACACTCTATACCCTACACTCTATACCCTACACCCTACTCTCTATACCTCACACTCTATTCCCTACACTCTATACCATACACTCTATACCCTACACTCTATACACTACACTCTACACATTATACCCTACACTATATACCCTACCCTCTACACTCTATACCCTACACTCTATACCATACACTCTATACCCTACACTCTATACCCTACACTCTACACTCTATACCCTACACTCTATACCCTACACTCTATACCCTACTCTCTACACTTTATAACCTACACTCTATACCCTACACTCTATACCCTACACTCTATACCCTACACTCTACACCCTACACTCTACACTTTACACTCTATACCCTACACTCTATACCCTACACTCTATACCCTACACTCTACATTTTATACCCTACACTCTATACCCTACACGCTATACCCTACACTCTATACCCTACACTCTATACCCTACACTCTGTATCCTACACTCTACACCCTACACTCTATACCCTACACCCTATACCCTACACTCGATACCATACACTCTACACCTTACACTCTATACCCTACACTCTATACCCTACACTCTATACCCTACACTCTACACTCTATACCCTACACTCTATACCCTACACTCTATACCCTACACTCTACACCATACACTCTATACCCTACCCTCTATACCTTACACTCTCTACCCTACACTCTACACAGTATACCCTACACTCTATACCCTACACTCTATACCCTACACTCTACACTTTATACCCTACACTCTATACCCTACACTCTATACCCTACACTCTACACCATACACTCTATACCCTACCCTCTATACCTTACACTCTATACCCTACACTCTACACAGTATACCCTACACTCTATACCTTACACTCTACACTCTATACCCTACACTCTATACCATACACTCTATACCCTACACTCTATACCCTACACTCTACACTTTATACACTACACTCTATACCCTACACTCTATACCTTACACTCTGTACCCTACACTCTACACAGTATACCCTACACTCTATACCCTACACTCTATACCCTACACTCTACACTTTATACCCTACACTCTATACCCTACACTCTATACCCACACTCTACACCATACACTCTATACCCTACCCTCTATACCTTACACTCTATACCCTACACTCTACACAGTATACCCTACACTCTATACCCTACACTCTACACTCTATACCCTACACTCTATACCATACACTCTATACCCTACACTCTATACCCTACACTCTACACTCTATACCCTACACTCTATTCCATACACTCTATACCCTACACTCTATACCCTATACTCTACACTCTATACCCTACACTCTGCACTTTACACTCTATACCCTACACTCTATACTCTATACCCTACACTCTATACCGTACATTCTACACTCTATACCCTACACTCTATACCCTACACTCTAATCCCTACACTCTACACTCTATACCCTACACTCTATACCCTACACTCTATACCCTACACTCTACACCCTACACTCTATACCCTACACTCTATACCCTACACTCTATACCCTACACTCTACACTCTATACCCTACACTCTATACCATACACTCTACACTCTATTCCCTACACTCTATACCATACACTCTATACCCTACACTCTATACCCTACACTATAAACTCTATACCCTACACTCTACACTCTATACCATACCCTCTATACCCTACACTCTATACCCTACACTCTACACTCTATACCCTACAATCTATACCCTACACTCTATACCCTACACTCTATACCCTACACTCTACACTCTATACCCTACACTCTACACTTTACACTCTATACCCTACACTCTATTCCATACACTCTATACCCTACACTGTATACCCTACACTCTACACTCTATACCCTACAATCTACACTTTACACTCTATACCCTACACTCTATACCCTACACTCTATACTCTATACCCTACACTCTATACCGTACATTCTACACTCTATACCCTACACTCTATACCCTACACTCTAATCCCTACACTCTACACTCTATACCCTACACTCTATACCCTACACTCTATACTCTACACTCTACACTCTATACCCTACACTCTATACCCTACACTCTATACCCTACACTCTATACCCTACACTCTACACTCTATACCCTACGCTCTATACCATACACTCTATACCCTACACTCTACACTCTATTCCCTACACTCTATACCATACACTCTATACCCTACACTCAATACCCTACACTATACACTCTATACCCTACACTCTACACTCTATAACATACACTCTATACCTTACACCCTATACCCTAAACTCTATACCCTACAATCTATACCCTACACTCTATACCCTACACTCTATACCCTACTCTCTATACTCTACACTCTACACTCTATACCCTACACTCTATACCATACACTCTATACCATACACTCTATACCCTACAGTCTATACCCTACACTCTACACTCTATACCATACACTCTATACCCTACACTCTATACCCTACACTCTACACTCTATACCCTACAATCTATACCCTACACTCTATACCCTACACTCTATACCCTACACTCTACACTTTATACCCTACACTCTATACCCTACACTCTATACCCTACACTCTATACCCTACACTCTATATTCTACACTCTATACCCTACACTCTACACTCTATACCCTACACTCTATACCCTACACTCTATACCCTACACTCTACACTTTATACCCTACACTCTATACCCTACACTCTATACCCTCCACTCTATACCCTACACTCTACACTCTATACCCTACACTCTACACTTTACACTCTATACCCTACACTCTATACCCTACACTCTACACTTTATACCCTACACTCTATACCCTACACTCTATACCCTACATTCTATACCCTACACGCTATACCCTACACTCTATACCCTACACTCTATACCCTACACTCTACACTTTATACCCTACACTCTATACCCTACACTCTATACCCTACATTCTATACCCTACACGCTATACCCTACACTCTATACCCTACACTCTATACCCTACACTCTACACCCTACACTCTATACCCTACACTCTATACCCTACACTCTATACCCTACACTCTATACCATACACTCTACACTCTATTCCCTACACTCTATACCATACACTCTATACCCTACACTCTATACCCTACACTATAAACTCTATACCCTACACTCTACAATCTATACCATACCCTCTATACCCTACACTCTATACCCTACACTCTACACTCTATACCATACCCTCTATACCCTACACTCTATACCCTACACTCTACACTCCATACCCTACAATCTATACCCTACACTCTATACCCTACACTCTATACCCTACACTCTATACCCTACACTCTACACTCTGTACCCTACACTCTACACTTTACACTCTATACCCTACACTCTATTCCATACACTCTATACCCTACACTGTATACCCTACACTCTACACTCTATACCCTACAATCTACACTTTACACTCTATACCCTACACTCTATACCCTACACTCTATACTCTATACCCTACACTCTATACCGTACATTCTACACTCTATACCCTACACTCTATACCCTACACTCTAATCCCTACACTCTACACTCTATACCCTACACTCTATACCCTACACTCTATACTCTACACTCTACACTCTATACCCTACACTCTATACCCTACACTCTATACCCTACACTCTATACCCTACACTCTACACTCTATACCCTACGCTCTATACCATACACTCTATACCCTACACTCTACACTCTATTCCCTACAGTCTATACCATACACTCTATACCCTACACTCAATACCCTACACTATACACTCTATACCCTACACTCTACACTCTATAACATACACTCTATACCTTACACCCTATACCCTAAACTCTATACCCTACAATCTATACCCTACACTCTATACCCTACACTCTATACCCTACTCTCTATACTCTACACTCTACACTCTATACCCTACACTCTATACCATACACTCTATACCATACACTCTATACCCTACAGTCTATACCCTACACTCTACACTCTATACCATACACTCTATACCCTACACTCTATACCCTACACTCTACACTCTATACCCTACAATCTATACCCTACACTCTATACCCTACACTCTATACCCTACACTCTACACTTTATACCCTACACTCTATACCCTACACTCTATACCCTACACTCTATACCCTACACTCTATATTCTACACTCTATACCCTACACTCTACACTCTATACCCTACACTCTATACCCTACACTCTATACCCTACACTCTACACTTTATACCCTACACTCTATACCCTACACTCTATACCCTCCACTCTATACCCTACACTCTACACTCTATATCCTACACTCTACAATTTACACTCTATACCCTACACTCTATACCCTACACTCTACACTTTATACCCTACACTCTATACCCTACACTCTATACCCTACATTCTATACCCTACACGCTATACCCTACACTCTATACCCTACACTCTATACCCTACACTCTACACTTTATACCCTACACTCTATACCCTACACTCTATACCCTACATTCTATACCCTACACGCTATACCCTACACTCTATACCCTACACTCTATACCCTACACTCTATACCCTACACTCTACACCCTACACTCTATACCCTACACCCTATACCCTACATTCTATACCCTACACTCTACACCCTACACTCTATACCCTACACTCTATACCCTACACTCTATACCCTACACTCTATACCCTACACTCTACACTCTATACCCTACACTCTACACTCTATACCCTACACTCTATCCCCTACACTCTATACCATACACTCTACACTCTATACCCTACACTCTATACCCTACACTCTACACCCTACACTATATACCCTACACTCTACACTCTATACCCTACACTCTCTACCCTACACTCTATACCATACACTCTATACCATACACTCTGTCCCCTACACTCTATACCATACACTTTACACTCTATACCCTACTTTCTATACCCTACACTCTACACTCTATACCCTACACTCTATACCCTACACTCTACACTCTATACCCTACACTCTACACTCTATACCCTACACTCTATACCCTACATTCTATACCCTACACGCTATACCCTACACTCTATACCCTACACTCTATACCCTACACTCTATACCCTACACTCTACACCCTACACTCTATACCCTACACCCTGTACCCTACACTCTATACCCTACACTCTACACCCTACACTCTATACCCTACACTCTATACCCTACACTCTATACCCTACACACTATACCCTACACTCTACACCCTACACTCTATACCATACACTCTATACCCTACACTCTACACTCTATACCCTACAATCTATACCCTACACTCTATACCCTACACTCTACACTTTATACCCTACACTCTATACACTACACTCTATACCCTACACTCTATACCCTACACTCTATACCCTACACTCTATACCCTACACTCTACACTTTATACCCTACACTCTATACCCTACACTCTATACCCTACACTCTATACCCTACACTCTATACCCTACACTCTAATCCCTACACTCTACACTCTATACCCTACACTCTATACCCTACACTCTATACCCTACACTCTACACCCTACACTCTATACCCTACACTCTATACCCTACACTCTATACCCTACACTCTACACTCTATACCCTACACTCTATACCATACACTCTACACTCTATTCCCTACACTCTATACCATACACTCTATACCCTACACTCTATACCCTACACTATAAATTCCATACCCTACACTCTACACTCTATACCATACCCTCTATACCCTACACTCTATACCCTACACTCTACACTCTATACCATACCCTCTATACCCTACACTCTATACCCTACACTCTACACTCTATACCCTACAATCTATACCCTACACTCTATACCCTACACTCTATACCCTACACTCTATACCCTACACTCTACACTCTATACCCTACACTCTACACTTTACACTCTATACCCTACACTCTATTCCATACACTCTATACCCTACACTCTATACCCTACACTCTACACTCTATACCCTACAATCTACACTTTACACTCTATACCTTACACTCTATACCCTACACTCTATACTCTATACCCTACACTCTATACCATACATTCTACACTCTATACCCTACACTCTATACCCTACACTCTAATCCCTACACTCTACACTCTATACCCTACACTCTATACCCTACACTCTATACTCTACACTCTACACTCTATACCCAACTCTCTAAGCCCTACACTCTATACCCTACACTCTACACTCTATACCCTACACTCTATACCCTACACTCTACACTCTATACCCTACACTCTATACCCTACACTCTATACCCTACACTTTATACCCTACACTCTACACTCTATAACCTACTCTCTAAACCCTACACTCTATAGCCTACACTCTACACTCTATATCCTACACTCTACACCCTACACTCTATATCATACACTCTATACCCTACACTCTATACCCTACACTCTATACCCTACACTCTACACCATACACTTTATAGCTTACACTCTATACCCTACACTCTATACCCTAAACTCTATACCATACACTCTATACCCTACACTCTATACCCTACACTCTATACCCTACACTCTACACCATACACTCTATACCCTACCCTATATACCTTACACTCTATACCCTACACTCTACACAGTATACCCTACACTCTATACCCTACACTCTACACTCTATACCCTACACTCTATACCATACACTCTATACCCTACACTCTATACCCTACACTCTACACTCTATACCCTACACTCTACACTCCACACTCTATTCCATACACTCTATACCCTACACTCTATACCCTATACTCTACACTCTATACCCTACACTCTACACTCTGCACTCTAAACTCTATACCTTACACTCTATTCCATCTACTCTATACCCTACACTCTATACCCTACACTCTACACTCTATACCCTACACTATACACTTTACACACTATACCCTATACTCTATACCCTACACTCTATACTCTATACCCTACACTCTATACCGTACATTCTACACTCTATACCCTACACTCTATACCCTACACTCTAATCCCTACACTCTACACTATATACCCTACACTCTATACCCTACGCTCTATACCCTACACTCTACACTCTATATCCTACACTCTATACCCTACACTCTATACCCTACACTCTATACCCTACACTCTACACTCTATATCCTACACTCTATACCCTACACTCTATACCCTACACTCTACACTCTATACCCTACACTCTATACCATACACTCTATACTCTACACTCTACACTCTATTCCCTACACTCTATACCATACACTCTATACCCTACACTATACACTCTATACCCTACACTCTACACTCTATACCATACACTCTATACCCTACACTCTATACCCTATACTCTACACTCTATACCCTACAATCTATACCCTACACTCTATACCCTACACACTATACCCTACACTCTGCACTCTATACCCTACACTCTATAACATACACTCTATACCCTACACTCTACACCCAAAACTCTACACTCTATACCCTACACTCTATAACCTACACTCTATACCCTATACTCTATACCCTACTCTCTACACTTTATACCCTACACTTTACACTCTATACCCTACACTCTATACCCTACACTCTACACTCTCTACCCCACACTCTGCACTCTATACCCTACTCTCTAAACCCTACACTCTATACCCTACACTCTACACCCTACACTCTATACCCTACACTCTACACTCTATACCCTACACTCTACACTCTATACCCTACTCTCTAAACCCTACACTCTATACCTTACACTCTATACCCTACACTCTATATCCTACACTCTACACCCTACACTTTATACCTTACACTCTATACCCTACACTCTATACCCTACACTCTACACTCTACATCATACACTCTATACCCTACCCTCTATACCCTACACTCTATACCCTACAATCTATCCCCTACACTCTACACCCTTCACTTTATACCTTACACTCTATACCCTACACTCTATACCCTACACCCTACTCTCTATACCTCACACTCTATACCCTACACTCTATTCCATACACTCTATACCCTACACTCTATACCCTACACTCTACACTCTATACCCTACACTCTACACTTTACACTCTATACCCTACACTCTATACCCTACACTCTATACTCTATACCCTACACTCTATACCGTACATTCTACACTCTATACCCCACACTCTATACCCTACACTCTAGTCCCTACACTCTACACTCTATACCCTACACTCTACACTATATACCCTACACTCTATACCCTACACTCTATACCCTACACTTTACACTCTATACCCTACACTCTATACCATACATTCTATACCCTACACTCTACACTCTATTCCCTACACTCTATACTATACACATTATACCCTACACTCTATACCCTACCCTCTACACTCTATACCCTACACTCTATACCATACACTCTATACCCTACACTCTATACCCTACACTCTACATTCTATACCCTACACTCTATACCCTACACTCTATACCCTACTCTCTACACTTTATAACCTACACTCTATACCCTACACTCTATACCCTACACTCTATACCCTACACTCTACACCCTACGCTCTACACTTTACACTCTATACCCTACACTCTATACCCTACACTCTACACTTTATACCCTACACTCTATACCCTACACGCTATACCCTACACTCTATACCCTACACTCTATACCCTACACTCTACACCCTACACTTTATACCTTACACTCTACACCCTACACTCTATACCCTACACTCTACACTCTACATCATACACTCTATACCCTACCCTCTATACCCTACACTCTATACCCTACAATCTATCCCCTACACTCTACACCCTTCACTTTATACCTTACACTCTATACCCTACACTCTATACCCTACACCCTACTCTCTATACCTCACACTCTATACCCTACACTCTATTCCATACACTCTATACCCTACACTCTATACCCTACACTCTACACTCTATACCCTACACTCTACACTTTACACTCTATACCCTACACTCTATACCCTACACTCTATACTCTATACCCTACACTCTATACCGTACATTCTACACTCTATACCCCACACTCTATACCCTACACTCTAATCCCTACACTCTACACCCTACACTCTACACTCTATACCCTACACTCTATACCCTACACTCTATACCCTACACTTTACACTCTATACCCTACACTCTATACCATACATTCTATACCCTACACTCTACACTCTATTCCCTACACTCTATACCATACACTCTATACCCTACACTCTATACACTACACTCTACACATTATACCCTACACTATATACCCTACCCTCTACACTCTATACCCTACACTCTATACCATACACTCTATACCCTACACTCTATACCCTACACTCTACACTCTATACCCTACACTCTATACCCTACACTCTATACCCTACTCTCTACACTTTATAACCTACACTCTATACCCTACACTCTATACCCTACACTCTATACCCTACACTCTACACCCTACACTCTACACTTTACACTCTATACCCTACACTCTATACCCTACACTCTATACCCTACACTCTACATTTTATACCCTACACTCTATACCCTACACGCTATACCCTACACTCTATACCCTACACTCTATACCCTACACTCTGTATCCTACACTCTACACCCTACACTCTATACCCTACACCCTATACCCTACACTCGATACCCTACACTCTACACCTTACACTCTATACCCTACACTCTATACCCTACACTCTATACCCTACACTCTACACTCTATACCCTACACTCTATACCCTACACTCTATACCCTACACTCTACACCATACACTCTATACCCTACCCTCTATACCTTACACTCTCTACCCTACACTCTACACAGTATACCCTACACTCTATACCCTACACTCTATACCCTACACTCTACACTTTATACCCTACACTCTATACCCTACACTCTATACCCTACACTCTAAACCATACACTCTATACCCTACCCTCTATACCTTACACTCTATACCCTACACTCTACACAGTATACCCTACACTCTATACCTTACACTCTACACTCTATACCCTACACTCTATACCATACACTCTATACCCTACACTCTATACCCTACACTCTACACTTTATACACTACACTCTATACCCTACACTCTATACCTTACACTCTGTACCCTACACTCTACACAGTATACCCTACACTCTATACCCTTCCCTCTATACCCTACACTCTACACTTTATACCCTACACTCTATACCCTACACTCTATACCCTACACTCTACACCATACACTCTATACCCTACCCTCTATACCTTACACTCTATACCCTACACTCTACACAGTATACCCTACACTCTATACCCTACACTCTACACTCTATACCCTACACTCTATACCATACACTCTATACCCTACACTCTATACCCTACACTCTACACTCTATACCCTACACTCTATTCCATACACTCTATACCCTACACTCTATACCCTATACTCTACACTCTATACCCTACACTCTGCACTTTACACTCTATACCCTACACTCTATACCATACACTCTATACCCTACACTCTATACCCTACACTCTACACTCTATACCCTACACTCTATTCCATACACTCTATACCCTACACTCTATACCCTATACTCTACACTCTATACCCTACACTCTGCACTTTACACTCTATACCCTACACTCTATACTCTATACCCTACACTCTATACCGTACATTCTACACTCTATACCCTACACTCTATACCCTACACTCTAATCCCTACACTCTACACTCTATACCCTACACTCTATACCCTACACTCTATACCCTACACTCTACACCCTACACTCTATACCCTACACTCTATACCCTACACTCTATACCCTACACTCTACACTCTATACCCTACACTCTATACCATACACTCTACACTCTATTCCCTACACTCTATACCATACACTCTATACCCTACACTCTATACCCTACACTATAAACTCTATACCCTACACTCTACACTCTATACCATACCCTCTATACCCTACACTCTATACCCTACACTCTACACTCTATACCATACCCTCTATACCCTACACTCTATACCCTACACTCTACACTCTATACCCTACAATCTATACCCTACACTCTATACCCTACACTCTATACCCTACACTCTATACCCTACACTCTACACTCTATACCCTACACTCTACACTTTACACTCTATACCCTACACTCTATTCCATACACTCTATACCCTACACTGTATACCCTACACTCTACACTCTATACCCTACAATCTACACTTTACACTCTATACCCTACACTCTATACCCTACACTCTATACTCTATACCCTACACTCTATACCGTACATTCTACACTCTATACCCTACACTCTATACCCTACACTCTAATCCCTACACTCTACACTCTATACCCTACACTCTATACCCTACACTCTATACTCTACACTCTACACTCTATACCCTACACTCTATACCCTACACTCTATACCCTACACTCTATACCCTACACTCTACACTCTATACCCTACGCTCTATACCATACACTCTATACCCTACACTCTACACTCTATTCCCTACACTCTATACCATACACTCTATACCCTACACTCAATACCCTACACTATACACTCTATACCCTACACTCTACACTCTATAACATACACTCTATACCTTACACCCTATACCCTAAACTCTATACCCTACAATCTATACCCTACACTCTATACCCTACACTCTATACCCTACTCTCTATACTCTACACTCTACACTCTATACCCTACACTCTATACCATACACTCTATACCATACACTCTATACCCTACAGTCTATACCCTACACTCTACACTCTATACCATACACTCTATACCCTACACTCTATACCCTACACTCTACACTCTATACCCTACAATCTATACCCTACACTCTATACCCTACACTCTATACCCTACACTCTACACTTTATACCCTACACTCTATACCCTACACTCTATACCCTACACTCTATACCCTACACTCTATATTCTACACTCTATACCCTACACTCTACACTCTATACCCTACACTCTATACCCTACACTCTATACCCTACACTCTACACTTTATACCCTACACTCTATACCCTACACTCTATACCCTCCACTCTATACCCTACACTCTACACTCTATACCCTACACTCTACACTTTACACTCTATACCCTACACTCTATACCCTACACTCTACACTTTATACCCTACACTCTATACCCTACACTCTATACCCTACATTCTATACCCTACACGCTATACCCTACACTCTATATCCTACACTCTATACCCTACACTCTACACTTTATACCCTACACTCTATACCCTACACTCTATACCCTACATTCTATACCCTACACGCTATACCCTACACTCTATACCCTACACTCTATACCCTACACTCTACACCCTACACTCTATACCCTACACTCTATACCCTACACTCTATACCCTACACTCTACACTCTATACCCTACACTCTATACCATACACTCTACACTCTATTCCCTACACTCTATACCATACACTCTATACCCTACACTCTATACCCTACACTATAAACTCTATACCCTACACTCTACAATCTATACCATACCCTCTATACCCTACACTCTATACCCTACACTCTACACTCTATACCATACCCTCTATACCCTACACTCTATACCCTACACTCTACACTCTATACCCTACAATCTATACCCTACACTCTATACCCTACACTCTATACCCTACACTCTATACCCTACACTCTACACTCTATACCCTACACTCTACACTTTACACTCTATACCCTACACTCTATTCCATACACTCTATACCCTACACTGTATACCCTACACTCTACACTCTATACCCTACAATCTACACTTTACACTCTATACCCTACACTCTATACCCTACACTCTATACTCTATACCCTACACTCTATACCGTACATTCTACACTCTATACCCTACACTCTATACCCTACACTCTAATCCCTACACTCTACACTCTATACCCTACACTCTATACCCTACACTCTATACTCTACACTCTACACTCTATACCCTACACTCTATACCCTACACTCTATACCCTACACTCTATACCCTACACTCTACACTCTATACCCTACGCTCTATACCATACACTCTATACCCTACACTCTACACTCTATTCCCTACAGTCTATACCATACACTCTATACCCTACACTCAATACCCTACACTATACACTCTATACCCTACACTCTACACTCTATAACATACACTCTATACCTTACACCCTATACCCTAAACTCTATACCCTACAATCTATACCCTACACTCTATACCCTACACTCTATACCCTACTCTCTATACTCTACACTCTACACTCTATACCCTACACTCTATACCATACACTCTATACCATACACTCTATACCCTACAGTCTATACCCTACACTCTACACTCTATACCATACACTCTATACCCTACACTCTATACCCTACACTCTACACTCTATACCCTACAATCTATACCCTACACTCTATACCCTACACTCTATACCCTACACTCTACACTTTATACCCTACACTCTATACCCTACACTCTATACCCTACACTCTATACCCTACACTCTATATTCTACACTCTATACCCTACACTCTACACTCTATACCCTACACTCTATACCCTACACTCTATACCCTACACTCTACACTTTATACCCTACACTCTATACCCTACACTCTATACCCTCCACTCTATACCCTACACTCTACACTCTATACCCTACACTCTACACTTTACACTCTATACCCTACACTCTATACCCTACACTCTACACTTTATACCCTACACTCTATACCCTACACTCTATACCCTACATTCTATACCCTACACGCTATACCCTACACTCTATACCCTACACTCTATACCCTACACTCTACACTTTATACCCTACACTCTATACCCTACACTCTATACCCTACATTCTATACCCTACACGCTATACCCTACACTCTATACCCTACACTCTATACCCTACACTCTACACCCTACACTCTATACCCTACACTCTATACCCTACACTCTATACCCTACACTCTACACTCTATACCCTACACTCTATACCATACACTCTACACTCTATTCCCTACACTCTATACCATACACTCTATACCCTACACTCTATACCCTACACTATAAACTCTATACCCTACACTCTACAATCTATACCATACCCTCTATACCCTACACTCTATACCCTACACTCTACACTCTATACCATACCCTCTATACCCTACACTCTATACCCTACACTCTACACTCTATACCCTACAATCTATACCCTACACTCTATACCCTACACTCTATACCCTACACTCTATACCCTACACTCTACACTCTATACCCTACACTCTACACTTTACACTCTATACCCTACACTCTATTCCATACACTCTATACCCTACACTGTATACCCTACACTCTACACTCTATACCCTACAATCTACACTTTACACTCTATACCCTACACTCTATACCCTACACTCTATACTCTATACCCTACACTCTATACCGTACATTCTACACTCTATACCCTACACTCTATACCCTACACTCTAATCCCTACACTCTACACTCTATACCCTACACTCTATACCCTACACTCTATACTCTACACTCTACACTCTATACCCTACACTCTATACCCTACACTCTATACCCTACACTCTATACCCTACACTCTACACTCTATTCCCTACAGTCTATACCATACACTCTATACCCTACACTCAATACCCTACACTATACACTCTATACCCTACACTCTACACTCTATAACATACACTCTATACCTTACACCCTATACCCTAAACTCTATACCCTACAATCTATACCCTACACTCTATACCCTACACTCTATACCCTACTCTCTATACTCTACACTCTACACTCTATACCCTACACTCTATACCATACACTCTATACCATACACTCTATACCCTACAGTCTATACCCTACACTCTACACTCTATACCATACACTCTATACCCTACACTCTATACCCTACACTCTACACTCTATACCCTACAATCTATACCCTACACTCTATACCCTACACTCTATACCCTACACTCTACACTTTATACCCTACACTCTATACCCTACACTCTATACCCTACACTCTATACCCTACACTCTATATTCTACACTCTATACCCTACACTCTACACTCTATACCCTACACTCTATACCCTACACTCTATACCCTACACTCTACACTTTATACCCTACACTCTATACCCTACACTCTATACCCTCCACTCTATACCCTACACTCTACACTCTATACCCTACACTCTACACTTTACACTCTATACCCTACACTCTATACCCTACACTCTACACTTTATACCCTACACTCTATACCCTACACTCTATACCCTACATTCTATACCCTACACGCTATACCCTACACTCTATACCCTACACTCTATACCCTACACTCTACACTTTATACCCTACACTCTATACCCTACACTCTATACCCTACATTCTATACCCTACACGCTGTACCCTACACTCTATACCCTACACTCTATACCCTACACTCTATACCCTACACTCTACACCCTACACTCTATACCCTACACCCTATACCCTACATTCTATACCCTACACTCTACACCCTACACTCTATACCCTACACTCTATACCCTACACTCTATACCCTACACTCTATACCCTACACTCTACACTCTATACCCTACACTCTACACTCTATACCCTACACTCTATCCCCTACACTCTATACCATACACTCTACACTCTATACCCTACACTCTATACCCTACACTCTACACCCTACACTATATACCCTACACTCTACACTCTATACCCTACACTCTCTACCCTACACTCTATACCCTACACTCTACACCATACACTCTATACCCTACCCTCTATACCTTACACTCTTTACCCTACACTCTACACAGAATACCCTACACTCTATACCTTACACTCTACACTCTATACCCTACACTCTATACCATACACTCTATACCCTACACTCTATACCCTACACTCTACACTTTATACACTACACTCTATACCCTACACTCTATACCTTACACTCTGTACCCTACACTCTACACAGTATACCCTACACTCTATACCCTACACTCTATACCCTACACTCTACACTTTATACCCTACACTCTATACCCTACACTCTATACCCTACACTCTACACCATACACTCTATACCCTACCCTCTATACCTTACACTCTATACCCTACACTCTACACAGTATACCCTACACTCTATACCCTACACTCTACACTCTATACCCTACACTCTATACCATACACTCTATACCCTACACTCTATACCCTACACTCTACACTCTATACCCTACACTCTATTCCATACACTCTATACCCTACACTCTATACCCTATACTCTACACTCTATACCCTACACTCTGCACTTTACACTCTATACCCTACACTCTATACTCTATACCCTACACTCTATACCGTACATTCTACACTCTATACCCTACACTCTATACCCTACACTCTAATCCCTACACTCTACACTCTATACCCTACACTCTATACCCTACACTCTATACCCTACACTCTACACCCTACACTCTATACCCTACACTCTATACCCTACACTCTATACCCTACACTCTACACTCTATACCCTACACTCTATACCATACACTCTACACTCTATTCCCTACACTCTATACCATACACTCTATACCCTACACTCTATACCCTACACTATAAACTCTATACCCTACACTCTACACTCTATACCATACCCTCTATACCCTACACTCTATACCCTACACTCTACACTCTATACCATACCCTCTATACCGTACACTCTATACCCTACACTCTACACTCTATACCCTACAATCTATACCCTACACTCTATACCCTACACTCTATACCCTACACTCTATACCCTACACTCTACACTCTATACCCTACACTCTACACTTTACACTCTATACCCTACACTCTATTCCATACACTCTATACCCTACACTGTATACCCTACACTCTACACTCTATACCCTACAATCTACACTTTACACTCTATACCCTACACTCTATACCCTACACTCTATACTCTATACCCTACACTCTATACCGTACATTCTACACTCTATACCCTACACTCTATACCCTACACTCTAATCCCTACACTCTACACTCTATACCCTACACTCTATACCCTACACTCTATACTCTACACTCTACACTCTATACCCTACACTCTATACCCTACACTCTATACCCTACACTCTATACCCTACACTCTACACTCTATACCCTACGCTCTATACCATACACTCTATACCCTACACTCAATACCCTACACTATACACTCTATACCCTACACTCTACACTCTATAACATACACTCTATACCTTACACCCTATACCCTAAACTCTATACCCTACAATCTATACCCTACACTCTATACCCTACTCTCTATACTCTACACTCTACACTCTATACCCTACACTCTATACCATACACTCTATACCATACACTCTATACCCTACAGTCTATACCCTACACTCTACACTCTATACCATACACTCTATACCCTACACTCTATACCCTACACTCTACACTCTATACCCTACAATCTATACCCTACACTCTATACCCTACACTCTATACCCTACACTCTACACTTTATACCCTACACTCTATACCCTACACTCTATACCCTACACTCTATACCCTACACTCTATATTCTACACTCTATACCCTACACTCTACACTCTATACCCTACACTCTATACCCTACACTCTATACCCTACACTCTACACTTTATACCCTTCACTCTATACCCTACACTCTATACCCTCCACTCTATACCCTACACTCTACACTCTATACCCTACACTCTACACTTTACACTCTATACCCTACACTCTATACCCTACACTCTACACTTTATACCCTACACTCTATGCCCTACACTCTATACCCTACATTCTATACCCTACACGCTATACCCTACACTCTATACCCTACACTCTATACCCTACACTCTACACTTTATACCCTACACTCTATACCCTACACTCTATACCCTACATTCTATACCCTACACGCTATACCCTACACTCTATACCCTACACTCTATACCCTACACTCTACACCCTACACTCTATACCCTACACTCTATACCCTACACTCTATACCCTACACTCTACACTCTATACCCTACACTCTATACCATACACTCTACACTCTATTCCCTACACTCTATACCATACACTCTATACCCTACACTCTATACCCTACACTATAAACTCTATACCCTACACTCTACAATCTATACCATACCCTCTATACCCTACACTCTATACCCTACACTCTACACTCTATACCATACCCTCTATACCCTACACTCTATACCCTACACTCTACACTCTATACCCTACAATCTATACCCTACACTCTATACCCTACACTCTATACCCTACACTCTATACCCTACACTCTACACTCTATACCCTACACTCTACACTTTACACTCTATACCCTACACTCTATTCCATACACTCTATACCCTACACTGTATACCCTACACTCTACACTCTATACCCTACAATCTACACTTTACACTCTATACCCTACACTCTATACCCTACACTCTATACTCTATACCCTACACTCTATACCGTACATTCTACACTCTATACCCTACACTCGATACCCTACACTCTAATCCCTACACTCTACACTCTATACCCTACACTCTATACCCTACACTCTATACTCTACACTCTACACTCTATACCCTACACTCTATACCCTACACTCTATACCCTACACTCTATACCCTACACTCTACACTCTATACCCTACGCTCTATACCATACACTCTATACCCTACACTCTACACTCTATTCCCTACAGTCTATACCATACACTCTATACCCTACACTCAATACCCTACACTATACACTCTATACCCTACACTCTACACTCTATAACATACACTCTATACCTTACACCCTATACCCTAAACTCTATACCCTACAATCTATACCCTACACTCTATACCCTACACTCTATACCCTACTCTCTATACTCTACACTCTACACTCTATACCCTACACTCTATACCATACACTCTATACCATACACTCTATACCCTACAGTCTATACCCTACACTCTACACTCTATACCATACACTCTATACCCTACACTCTATACCCTACACTCTACACTCTATACCCTACAATCTATACCCTACACTCTATACCCTACACTCTATACCCTACACTCTACACTTTATACCCTACACTCTATACCCTACACTCTATACCCTACACTCTATACCCTACACTCTATATTCTACACTCTATACCCTACACTCTACACTCTATACCCTACACTCTATACCCTACACTCTATACCCTACACTCTACACTTTATACCCTACACTCTATACCCTACACTCTATACCCTCCACTCTATACCCTACACTCTACACTCTATACCCTACACTCTACACTTTACACTCTATACCCTACACTCTATACCCTACACTCTACACTTTATACCCTACACTCTATACCCTACACTCTATACCCTACATTCTATACCCTACACGCTATACCCTACACTCTATACCCTACACTCTATACCCTACACTCTACACTTTATACCCTACACTCTATACCCTACACTCTATACCCTACATTCTATACCCTACACGCTGTACCCTACACTCTATACCCTACACTCTATACCCTACACTCTATACCCTACACTCTACACCCTACACTCTATACCCTACACCCTATACCCTACATTCTATACCCTACACTCTACACCCTACACTCTATACCCTACACTCTATACCCTACACTCTATACCCTACACTCTATACCCTACACTCTACACTCTATACCCTACACTCTACACTCTATACCCTACACTCTATCCCCTACACTCTATACCATACACTCTACACTCTATACCCTACACTCTATACCCTACACTCTACACCCTACACTATATACCATACACTCTACACTCTATACCCTACACTCTCTACCCTACACTCTATACCATACACTCTATACCATACACTCTGTCCCCTACACTCTATACCATACACTTTACACTCTATACCCTACTTTCTATACCCTACACTCTACACTCTATACCCTACACTCTATATCGTACACTCTACACTCTATACCCTACACTCTACACTCTATACCCTACACTCTATACCCTACATTCTATACCCTACACGCTATACCCTACACTCTATACCCTACACTCTATACCCTACACTCTATACCCTACACTCTACACCCTACACTCTATACCCTACACCCTATACCCTACACTCTATACCCTACACTCTACACCCTACACTCTATACCCTACACTCTATACCCTACACACTATACCCTACACTCTACACCCTACACTCTATACCATACACTCTATACCCTACACTCTACACTCTATACCCTACAATCTATACCCTACACTCTATACCCTACACTCTACACTTTATACCCTACACTCTATACACTACACTCTATACCCTACACTCTATACCCTACACTCTATACCCTACACTCTATACCCTACACTCTACACTTTATACCCTACACTCTATACCCTACACTCTATACCCTACACTCTATACCCTACACTCTATACCCTACACTCTACACTCTATACCCTACACTCTATACCGTACATTCTACACTCTATACCCTACACTCTATACCCTACACTCTAATCCCTACACTCTACACTCTATACCCTACACTCTATACCCTACACTCTATACCCTACACTCTACACCCTACACTCTATACCCTACACTCTATACCCTACACTCTATACCCTACACTCTACACTCTATACCCTACACTCTATACCATACACTCTACACTCTATTCCCTACACTCTATACCATACACTCTATACCCTACACTCTATACCCTACACTATAAATTCTATACCCTACACTCTACACTCTATACCATACCCTCTATACCCTACACTCTATACCCTACACTCTACACTCTATACCATACCCTCTATACCCTACACTCTATACCCTACACTCTACACTCTATACCCTACAATCTATACCCTACACTCTATACCCTACACTCTATACTCTACACTCTATACCCTACACTCTACACTCTATACCCTACACTCTACACTTTACACTCTATACCCTACACTCTATTCCATACACTCTATACCCTACACTCTATACCCTACACTCTACACTCTATACCCTACAATCTACACTTTACACTCTATACCCTACACTCTATACCCTACACTCTATACTCTATACCCTACACTCTATACCGTACATTCTACACTCTATACCCTACACTCTATACCCTACACTCTAATCCCTACACTCTACACTCTATACCCTACACTCTATACCCTACACTCTATACTCTACACTCTACACTCTATACCCTACACTCTATACCCTACACTCTATACCCTACACTCTACACTATACACCCTACACTCTACACTTTACACTCTATACCCTACACTCTATACCCTACACTCTACACTTTATACCCTACACTCTATACCCTACACTCTATACCCTACATTCTATACCCTACACGCTATACCCTACACTCTATACCCTACACTCTATACCCTACACTCTATACCCTACACTCTACACTTTATACCCTACACTCTAAACCCTACACTCTATACCCTACATTCTATACCCTACACGCTATACCCTACACTCTATACCCTACACTCTATACCCTACACTCTATACCCTACACTCTACACCCTACACTCTATACCCTACACCCTATACCCTACATTCTATACCCTACACTCTACACCCTACACTCTATACCCTACACTCTATACCCTACACTCTATACCCTACACTCTACACTCTATACCCTACACTCTATCCCCTACACTCTATACCATACACTCTACACTCTATACCCTACACTCTATACCCTACACTCTACACCCTACACTATATACCCTACACTCTACACTCTATAACCTACACTCTCTACCCTACACTCTATACCATACACTCTATACCATACACTCTGTCCCCTACACTCTATACCATACACTTTACACTCTATACCCTACTTTCTATACCCTACACTCTACACTCTATACCCTACACTCTACACTCTATACCCTACACTCTATACCCTACATTCTATACCCTACACGCTATACGCTACACTCTATACCCTACACTCTATACCTTACACTCTATACCCTACACTCTACACAGTATACCCTACACTCTATAACTTACACTCTACACTCTATACCCTACACTCTATACCATACACTCTATACCCTACACTCTATACCCTACACTCTACACTTTATACACTACACTCTATACCCTACACTCTATACCTTACACTCTGTACCCTACACTCTACACAGTATACCCTACACTCTATACCCTACACTCTATACCCTACACTCTACACTTTATACCCTACACTCTATACCCTA
This sequence comes from Ranitomeya imitator, assembly GCF_032444005.1. Lineage (NCBI taxonomy): Eukaryota > Metazoa > Chordata > Amphibia > Anura > Dendrobatidae > Ranitomeya > Ranitomeya imitator. The sequence continues at coordinate 41,750 of NW_027193777.1, read as the reverse complement.
CACTCTATACCCTACACTCTACACCATACACTCTATACCCTACCCTCTATACCTTACACTCTATACCCTACACTCTACACAGTATACCCTACACTCTATACCCTACACTCTACACTCTATACCCTACACTCTATACCATACACTCTATACCCTACACTCTATACCCTACACTCTACACACTATACCCTACACTCTATACCCTACACTCTATACCCTACACTCTACACTTTATACCCTACACTCTATACCCTACACTCCATACCCTACACTCTATACCCTACACTCTATACCCTACACTCTACACTCTATACCCTACACTCTATACCCTACACTCTATACCCTACACTCTATACCCTCCACTCTATACCCTACACTCTACACTCTACACCCTACACTTTACACACTATACCCTACACTCTATACCCTACACTCTACACTTTATACCCTACACTCTATACCCTACACTCTATACCCTACACTCTATACCCTACACTCTACACTTTATACCCTACACTCTATACACTACACTCTATACCCTACACTCTATACCCTACACTCTACACCCTACACTCTATACCCTACACCCTATACCCTACACTCTATACCCTACACTCTACACCCTACACTCTATACCCTACACTCTATACCCTACACTCTATACCCTACACTCTACACTCTATACCCTACACTCTATACCCTACAATCTATACCATACACTCTATACCATACACTCTATACCATACACTCTATCCCCTACACTCTATACCATACACTCTACACTCTATACCCTACACTCTATACCCTACACTCTACACCCTACACTATATACCCTACACTCTACACTCTATACCCTACACTCTCTACCCTACACTCTATACCATACACTCTATACCATACACTCTATCCCCTACACTCTATACCATACACATTACACCCTATACCCTACTTTCTATACCCTACACTCTACACTCTATACCCTACACTCTATACCCTACACTCTACACTCTATACCCTACACTCTACACTCTATACCCTACACTCTACACCCTACACTCTATACCATACACTCTATACCCTACACTCTACACTCTATACCCTACACTCTATACCCTACTCTCTATACCCTACACCCTACGCTCTATACCCTACACTCTATACCCTACACTCTACACTCTATACCCTACCCCTCTATTCCATACACTCTATACCCTACACTCTATACCCTATACTCTACACTCTATACCCTACATTCTGCACTTTACACTCTATACCCTACACTCTATACTCTATACCCTACACTCTATACCGTACATTCTACACTCTATACCCTACACTCTATACCCTACACTCTAATCCCTACACTCTACACTCTATACCCTACACTCTATACCCTACACTCTATACCCTACACTCTACACCCTACACTCTATACCCTACACTCTATACCCTACACTCTATACCCTACACTCTACACTCTATACCCTACACTCTATACCATACACTCTACACTCTATTCCCTACACTCTATACCATACCCTCTATACCCTACACTCTATACCCTACTCTCTACACTCTATACCATACCCTCTATACCCTACACTCTATACCCTATACTCTACACTCTATACCCTACAATCTATACCCTACACTCTATACCCTACACTCTATACCCTACACTCTATACCCTACACTCTACACTCTATACCCTACACTCTACACTTTACACTCTATACCCTACACTCTATTCCATACACTCTATACCCTACACTCTATACCCTACACTCTACACTCTATACCCTACAATCTACACTTTACACTCTATACCCTACACTCTATACCCTACACTCTATACTCTATACCCTACACTCTATACCGTACATTCTACACTCTATACCCTACACTCTATACCCTACACTCTATACTCTATACCCTACACTCTATACCGTACATTCTACACTCTATACCCTACACTCTATACCCTACACTCTAATCCCTACACTCTACACTCTATACCCTACACTCTATACCCTACACTCTATACTCTACACTCTACACTCTATACCCTACACTCTATACCCTACACTCTATACCCTACACTCTATACCCTACACTCTACACTCTATACCCTACGCTCTATACCATACACTCTATACCCTACACTCTACACTCTATTCCCTACACTCTATACCATACACTCTATACCCTACACTCAATACCCTACACTATACACTCTATACCCTACACTCTACACTCTATAACATACACTCTATACCTTACACCCTATACCCTACACTCTATACCCTACAATCTATACCCTACACTCTATACCCTACACTCTATACCCTACTCTCTATACTCTACACTCTACACTCTATACCCTACACTCTATACCATACACTCTATACCATACACTCTATACCCTACAGTCTATACCCTACACTCTACACTCTATACCATACACTCTATACCCTACACTCTATACCCTACACTCTATACCCTACAATCTATACCCTACACTCTATACCCTACACTCTATACCCTATACTCTACACTTTATACCCTACACTCTATACCCTACACTCTATACCCTACACTCTATACCCTACACTCTATACCCTACACTCTATACCCTACACTCTACACTCTATACCCTACACTCTATACCCTACACTCTATACCCTACACTCTACACTTTATACCCTACACTCTATACCCTACACTCTATACCCTCCACTCTATTCCCTACACTCTACACTCTACACCATACACTCTACACTTTACACTCTATACCCTACACTCTATACCCTACACTCTACACTTTATACCTTACACTCTATACCCTACACTCTATACCCTACATTCTATACCCTACACGCTATACCCTACACTCTATACCCTACACTCTATACCCTACAATCTATACCCTACACTCTACACTTTATACCCTACACTCTATACCCTACACTCTATACCCTACATTCTATACCCTACACGCTATACCCTACACTCTATACCCTACACTCTATACCCTACACTCTATACCCTACACTCTACACCCTACACTCTATACCCTACACCCTATACCCTACATTCTATACCCTACACTCTACACCCTACACTCTATACCCTACAGTCTATACCCTACACTCTATACCCTACACTATATACCCTACACTCTACACTCTATACCCTACACTCTACACTCTATACCCTACACTCTATCCCCTACACTCTATACCATACACTCTACACTCTATACCCTACACTCTATACCCTACACTCTACACCCTACACTATATACCCTACACTCTACACTCTATACCCTACACTCTCTACCCTACACTCTATACCATACACTCTATACCATACACTCTGTCCCCTACACTCTATATAATACACTTTACACTCTATACCCTACTTTCTATACCCTACACTCTACACACTATACCCTACACTCTATACCCTACACTCTATACCCTACACTCTACACTTTATACCCTACACTCTATACCCTACACTCCATACCCTACACTCTACACTCTATACCCTACCCCTCTATTCCATACACTCTATACCCTACACTCTATACCCTATACTCTACACTCTATACCCTACACTCTGCACTTTACACTCTATACCCTACACTCTATACTCTATACCCTACACTCTATACCGTACATTCTACACTCTATACCCTACACTCTATACCCTACACTCTAATCCCTACACTCTACACTCTATACCCTACACTCTATACCCTACACTCTATACCCTACACTCTACACCCTACACTCTATACCCTACACTCTATACCCTACACTCTATACCCTACACTCTACACTCTATACCCTACACTCTATACCATACACTCTACACTCTATTCCCTACACTCTATACCATACCCTCTATACCCTACACTCTATACCCTACACTCTACACTCTATACCATACCCTCTATACCCTACACTCTATACCCTACACTCTACACTCTATACCCTACACTCTACACTTTACACTCTATACCCTACACTCTATTCCATACACTCTATACCCTACACTCTATACCCTACACTCTACACTCTATACCCTACAATCTACACTTTACACTCTATACCCTACACTCTATACCCTACACTCTATACGCTATACCCTACACTCTATACCGTACATTCTACACTCTATACCCTACACTCTATACCCTACACTCTATACTCTATACCCTACACTCTATACCGTACATTCTACACTCTATACCCTACACTCTATACCCTACACTCTAATCCCTACACTCTACACTCTATACCCTACACTCTATACCCTACACTCTATACTCTACACTCTACACTCTATACCCTACACTCTATACCCTACACTCTATACCCTACACTCTATACCCTACACTCTACACTCTATACCCTACGCTCTATACCATACACTCTATACCCTACACTCTACACTCTATTCCCTACACTCTATACCATACACTCTATACCCTACACTCTATACCCTACACTATACACTCTATACCCTACACTCTACACTCTATAACATACACTCTATACCTTACACCCTATACCCTACACTCTATACCCTACAATCTATACCCTACACTCTATACCCTACACTCTATACCCTACTCTCTATACTCTACACTCTACACTCTATACCCTACACTCTATACCATACACTCTATACCATACACTCTATACCCTACAGTCTATACCCTACACTCTACACTCTATACCATACACTCTATACCCTACACTCTATACCCTACACTCTACACTCTATACCCTACAATCTATACCCTACACTCTATACCCTACACTCTATACCCTATACTCTACACTTTATACCCTACACTCTATACCCTACACTCTATACCCTACACTCTATACCCTACACTCTATACCCTACACTCTATACCCTACACTCTACACTCTATACCCTACACTCTATACCCTACACTCTATACCCTACACTCTACACTTTATACCCTACACTCTATACCCTACACTCTATACCCTACACTCTATACCCTACACTCTACACTCTACACCATACACTCTACACTTTACACTCTATACCCTACACTCTATACCCTACACTCTACACTTTATACCTTACACTCTATACCCTACACTCTATACCCTACATTCTATACCCTACACGTTATACCCTACACTCTATACCCTACACTCTATACCCTACAATCTATACCCTACACTCTACACTTTATACCCTACACTCTATACCCTACACTCTATACCCTACATTCTATACCCTACACGCTATACCCTACACTCTATACCCTACACTCTATACCCTACACTCTATACCCTACACTCTACACCCTACACTCTATACCCTACACCCTATACCCTACATTCTATACCCTACACTCTACACCCTACACTCTATACCCTACAGTCTATACCCTACACTCTATACCCTACACTCTATACCCTACACTCTACACTCTATACCCTACACTCTATACCCTACAATCTATACCATACACTCTATACCATACACTCTATACCATACACTCTATCCCCTACACTCTATACCATACACTCTACACTCTATACCCTACACTCTATACCCTACACTCTACACCCTACACTATATACCCTACACTCTACACTCTATACCCTACACTCTCTACCCTACACTCTATACCATACACTCTATACCATACACTCTATCCCCTACACTCTATACCATACACATTACACCCTATACCCTACTTTCTATACCCTACACTCTACACTCTATACCCTACACTCTATACCCTACACTCTACACTCTATACCCTACACTCTACACTCTATACCCTACACTCTACACCCTACACTCTATACCATACACTCTATACCCTACACTCTACACTCTATACCCTACACTCTATACCCTACTCTCTATACCCTACACCCTACGCTCTATACCCTACACTCTATACCCTACACTCTACACTCTATACCCTACCCCTCTATTCCATACACTCTATACCCTACACTCTATACCCTATACTCTACACTCTATACCCTACATTCTGCACTTTACACTCTATACCCTACACTCTATACTCTATACCCTACACTCTATACCGTACATTCTACACTCTATACCCTACACTCTATACCCTACACTCTAATCCCTACACTCTACACTCTATACCCTACACTCTATACCCTACACTCTATACCCTACACTCTACACCCTACACTCTATACCCTACACTCTATACCCTACACTCTATACCCTACACTCTACACTCTATACCCTACACTCTATACCATACACTCTACACTCTATTCCCTACACTCTATACCATACCCTCTATACCCTACACTCTATACCCTACTCTCTACACTCTATACCATACCCTCTATACCCTACACTCTATACCCTATACTCTACACTCTATACCCTACAATCTATACCCTACACTCTATACCCTACACTCTATACCCTACACTCTATACCCTACACTCTACACTCTATACCCTACACTCTACACTTTACACTCTATACCCTACACTCTATTCCATACACTCTATACCCTACACTCTATACCCTACACTCTACACTCTATACCCTACAATCTACACTTTACACTCTATACCCTACACTCTATACCCTACACTCTATACTCTATACCCTACACTCTATACCGTACATTCTACACTCTATACCCTACACTCTATACCCTACACTCTATACTCTATACCCTACACTCTATACCGTACATTCTACACTCTATACCCTACACTCTATACCCTACACTCTAATCCCTACACTCTACACTCTATACCCTACACTCTATACCCTACACTCTATACTCTACACTCTACACTCTATACCCTACACTCTATACCCTACACTCTATACCCTACACTCTATACCCTACACTCTACACTCTATACCCTACGCTCTATACCATACACTCTATACCCTACACTCTACACTCTATTCCCTACACTCTATACCATACACTCTATACCCTACACTCAATACCCTACACTATACACTCTATACCCTACACTCTACACTCTATAACATACACTCTATACCTTACACCCTATACCCTACACTCTATACCCTACAATCTATACCCTACACTCTATACCCTACACTCTATACCCTACTCTCTATACTCTACACTCTACACTCTATACCCTACACTCTATACCATACACTCTATACCATACACTCTATACCCTACAGTCTATACCCTACACTCTACACTCTATACCATACACTCTATACCCTACACTCTATACCCTACACTCTATACCCTACAATCTATACCCTACACTCTATACCCTACACTCTATACCCTATACTCTACACTTTATACCCTACACTCTATACCCTACACTCTATACCCTACACTCTATACCCTACACTCTATACCCTACACTCTATACCCTACACTCTACACTCTATACCCTACACTCTATACCCTACACTCTATACCCTACACTCTACACTTTATACCCTACACTCTATACCCTACACTCTATACCCTCCACTCTATTCCCTACACTCTACACTCTACACCATACACTCTACACTTTACACTCTATACCCTACACTCTATACCCTACACTCTACACTTTATACCTTACACTCTATACCCTACACTCTATACCCTACATTCTATACCCTACACGCTATACCCTACACTCTATACCCTACACTCTATACCCTACAATCTATACCCTACACTCTACACTTTATACCCTACACTCTATACCCTACACTCTATACCCTACATTCTATACCCTACACGCTATACCCTACACTCTATACCCTACACTCTATACCCTACACTCTATACCCTACACTCTACACCCTACACTCTATACCCTACACCCTATACCCTACATTCTATACCCTACACTCTACACCCTACACTCTATACCCTACAGTCTATACCCTACACTCTATACCCTACACTATATACCCTACACTCTACACTCTATACCCTACACTCTACACTCTATACCCTACACTCTATCCCCTACACTCTATACCATACACTCTACACTCTATACCCTACACTCTATACCCTACACTCTACACCCTACACTATATACCCTACACTCTACACTCTATACCCTACACTCTCTACCCTACACTCTATACCATACACTCTATACCATACACTCTGTCCCCTACACTCTATATAATACACTTTACACTCTATACCCTACTTTCTATACCCTACACTCTACACACTATACCCTACACTCTATACCCTACACTCTATACCCTACACTCTACACTTTATACCCTACACTCTATACCCTACACTCCATACCCTACACTCTACACTCTATACCCTACCCCTCTATTCCATACACTCTATACCCTACACTCTATACCCTATACTCTACACTCTATACCCTACACTCTGCACTTTACACTCTATACCCTACACTCTATACTCTATACCCTACACTCTATACCGTACATTCTACACTCTATACCCTACACTCTATACCCTACACTCTAATCCCTACACTCTACACTCTATACCCTACACTCTATACCCTACACTCTATACCCTACACTCTACACCCTACACTCTATACCCTACACTCTATACCCTACACTCTATACCCTACACTCTACACTCTATACCCTACACTCTATACCATACACTCTACACTCTATTCCCTACACTCTATACCATACCCTCTATACCCTACACTCTATACCCTACACTCTACACTCTATACCATACCCTCTATACCCTACACTCTATACCCTACACTCTACACTCTATACCCTACACTCTACACTTTACACTCTATACCCTACACTCTATTCCATACACTCTATACCCTACACTCTATACCCTACACTCTACACTCTATACCCTACAATCTACACTTTACACTCTATACCCTACACTCTATACCCTACACTCTATACGCTATACCCTACACTCTATACCGTACATTCTACACTCTATACCCTACACTCTATACCCTACACTCTATACTCTATACCCTACACTCTATACCGTACATTCTACACTCTATACCCTACACTCTATACCCTACACTCTAATCCCTACACTCTACACTCTATACCCTACACTCTATACCCTACACTCTATACTCTACACTCTACACTCTATACCCTACACTCTATACCCTACACTCTATACCCTACACTCTATACCCTACACTCTACACTCTATACCCTACGCTCTATACCATACACTCTATACCCTACACTCTACACTCTATTCCCTACACTCTATACCATACACTCTATACCCTACACTCAATACCCTACACTATACACTCTATACCCTACACTCTACACTCTATAACATACACTCTATACCTTACACCCTATACCCTACACTCTATACCCTACAATCTATACCCTACACTCTATACCCTACACTCTATACCCTACTCTCTATACTCTACACTCTACACTCTATACCCTACACTCTATACCATACACTCTATACCATACACTCTATACCCTACAGTCTATACCCTACACTCTACACTCTATACCATACACTCTATACCCTACACTCTATACCCTACACTCTACACTCTATACCCTACAATCTATACCCTACACTCTATACCCTACACTCTATACCCTATACTCTACACTTTATACCCTACACTCTATACCCTACACTCTATACCCTACACTCTATACCCTACACTCTATACCCTACACTCTATACCCTACACTCTACACTCTATACCCTACACTCTATACCCTACACTCTATACCCTACACTCTACACTTTATACCCTACACTCTATACCCTACACTCTATACCCTACACTCTATACCCTACACTCTACACTCTACACCATACACTCTACACTTTACACTCTATACCCTACACTCTATACCCTACACTCTACACTTTATACCTTACACTCTATACCCTACACTCTATACCCTACATTCTATACCCTACACGTTATACCCTACACTCTATACCCTACACTCTATACCCTACAATCTATACCCTACACTCTACACTTTATACCCTACACTCTATACCCTACACTCTATACCCTACATTCTATACCCTACACGCTATACCCTACACTCTATACCCTACACTCTATACCCTACACTCTATACCCTACACTCTACACCCTACACTCTATACCCTACACCCTATACCCTACATTCTATACCCTACACTCTACACCCTACACTCTATACCCTACAGTCTATACCCTACACTCTATACCCTACACTATATACCCTACACTCTACACTCTATACCCTACACTCTACACTCTATACCCTACACTCTATCCCCTACACTCTATACCATACACTCTACACTCTATACCCTACACTCTATACCCTACACTCTACACCCTACACTATATACCCTACACTCTACACTCTATACCCTACACTCTCTACCCTACACTCTATACCATACACTCTATACCATACACTCTGTCCCCTACACTCTATACCATACACTTTACACTCTATACCCTACTTTCTATACCCTACACTCTACACTCTATACCCTACACTCTATACCCTACAGTCTACACTCTATACCCTACACTCTATACCCTACATTCTATACCCTACACGCTATACCCTACATTCTATACCCTACACCCTATACCCTACACTCTATACCCTACACTCTACACCCTACACTCTATACCCTACACTCTATACCCTACACTCTATACTCTACACACTATACCCTACACTCTACACCCTACACTCTATACCCTACACTCTATACCCTACACTCTACACTCTATACCCTACAATCTATACCCTACACTCTATACCCTACACTCTATACCCTACACTCTACACTTTATACCCTACACTCTATACCCTACACTCTATACCCTACACTCTATACCCTACACTCTATACCCTACACTCTACACTTTATACCCTACACTCTATACCCTACACTCTATACCCTACACTCTATACCCTACACACTATACCCTACACTCTACACTCTATACCCTACACTCTATACCCTACACTCTATACCCTACACTCTACACTTTATAACCTACACTCTATACCCTACATTCTATACCCTCCACTCTATACCCTACACTCTACACTCTACACCCTACACTCTACACTTTACACTCTATACCCTACACTCTATACCCTACACTCTACACTCTATACCCTACACTCTATACCCTACACTCTATACCCTACATTCTATACCCTACACGCCATACCCTACACTCTATACCCTACACTCTACACTCTATACCCTACACTCTACATTCTATACCCTACACTCTATACCCTACATTCTATACCCTACACGCTATACCCTACATTCTATACCCTACACCCTATACCCTACACTCTATACCCTACACTCTACACCCTACACTCTATACCCTACACTCTATACCCTACACTCTATACCCTACACACTATACCCTACACTCTACACCCTACACTCTATACCCTACACTCTATACCCTACACTCTACACTCTATACCCTACAATCTATACCCTACACTCTATACCCTACACTCTATACCCTACACTCTACACTTTATACCCTACACTCTATACCCTACACTCTATACCCTACACTCTATACCCTACACTCTATACCCTACACTCTACACTTTATACCCTACACTCTATACCCTACACTCTATACCCTACACTCTATACCCTACACACTATACCCTACACTCTACACTCTATACCCTACACTCTATACCCTACACTCTATACCCTACACTCTACACTTTATAACCTACACTCTATACCCTACATTCTATAACCTCCACTCTATACCCTACACTCTACACTCTACACCCTACACTCTACACTTTACACTCTATACCCTACACTCTATACCCTACACTCTACACTCTATACCCTACACTCTATACCCTACACTCTATACCCTACATTCTATACCCTACACGCCATACCCTACACTCTATACCCTACACTCTATACCCTACACTCTATACCCTACACTCTACACCCTACACTCTATACCCTACACTCTATACCCTACATTCTATGCCCTACACTCTACACCCTACACTCTATACCCTACACTCTATACCCTACACTCTACACTTTATACCCTACACTCTACACTCTATACCCTACACTCTATCCCCTACACTCTATACCATACACTCTACACTCTATACCCTACACTCTATACCCTACACTCTACACCCTACACTATATACCCTACACTCTTTACAATACACTCTCTACCCTACACTCTATACCATACACTCTATACCATACACTCTGTCCCCTACACTCTATACCATACACTTTACACTCTATACCGTACTTTCTATACCCTACACTCTACACTCTATACCCTACACTCTATACCCTACACTCTACACTCTATACCCTATACTCTACACTCTATACCCTACACTCTATACCCTACATTCTATACCCTACACGCTATACCCTACACTCTATACCCTACACTCTATACCCTACACTCTATACCCTACACTCTACACCCTACACCCTATACCCTACACTCTATACCCTACACTCTACACCCTATACTCTATACCCTACACTCTATACCCTACACTCTATACTCTACACTCTATACCCTACACTCTACACTCTATACCCTACACTCTACACTCTATGCCCTACACTCTATACCCTACAATCTATACCATACACTCTATACCATACACTCTATCCCCTACACTCTATACCATACACTCTACACTCTATACCCTACACTCTATACCCTACACTCTACACCCTACACTATATACCCTACACTCTACACTCTATACCCTACAATCTCTACCCTACACTCTATACCATACACTCTATACCATACACTCTGTCCCCTACACTCTATACCATACACTTTACACTCTATACCCTACTTTCTATACCCTATACTCTACACTCTATACCCTACATTCTGCACTTTACACTCTATACCCTACACTCTATACTCTATACCCTACACTCTATACCGTACATTCTACACTCTATACCCTACACTCTATACCCTACACTCTAATCCCTACACTCTACACTCTATACCCTACACTCTATACCCTACACTCTATACCCTACACTCTACACCCTACACTCTATACCCTACACTCTATACCCTACACTCTATACCCTACACTCTACACTCTATACCCTACACTCTATACCATACACTCTACACTCTATTCCCTACACTCTATACCATACCCTCTATACCCTACACTCTATACCCTACACTCTACACTCTATACCATACCCTCTATACCCTACACTCTATACCCTATACTCTACACTCTATACCCTACAATCTATACCCTACACTCTATACCCTACACTCTATACCCTACACTCTATACCCTACACTCTACACTCTATACCCTACACTCTACACTTTACACTCTATACCCTACACTCTATTCCATACACTCTATACCCTACACTCTATACCCTACACTCTACACTCTATACCCTACAATCTACACTTTACACTCTATACCCTACACTCTATACCCTACACTCTATACTCTATACCCTACACTCTATACCGTACATTCTACACTCTATACCCTACACTCTATACCCTACACTCTATACTCTATACCCTACACTCTATACCGTACATTCTACACTCTATACCCTACACTCTATACCCTACACTCTAATCCCTACACTCTACACTCTATACCCTACACTCTATACCCTACACTCTATACTCTACACTCTACACTCTATACCCTACACTCTATACCCTACACTCTATACCCTACACTCTATACCCTACACTCTACACTCTATACCCTACGCTCTATACCATACACTCTATACCCTACACTCTACACTCTATTCCCTACACTCTATACCATACACTCTATACCCTACACTCAATACCCTACACTATACACTCTATACCCTACACTCTACACTCTATAACATACACTCTATACCTTACACCCTATACCCTACACTCTATACCCTACAATCTATACCCTACACTCTATACCCTACACTCTATACCCTACTCTCTATACTCTACACTCTACACTCTATACCCTACACTCTATACCATACACTCTATACCATACACTCTATACCCTACAGTCTATACCCTACACTCTACACTCTATACCATACACTCTATACCCTACACTCTATACCCTACACTCTATACCCTACAATCTATACCCTACACTCTATACCCTACACTCTATACCCTATACTCTACACTTTATACCCTACACTCTATACCCTACACTCTATACCCTACACTCTATACCCTACACTCTATACCCTACACTCTATACCCTACACTCTACACTCTATACCCTACACTCTATACCCTACACTCTATACCCTACACTCTACACTTTATACCCTACACTCTATACCCTACACTCTATACCCTCCACTCTATTCCCTACACTCTACACTCTACACCATACACTCTACACTTTACACTCTATACCCTACACTCTATACCCTACACTCTACACTTTATACCTTACACTCTATACCCTACACTCTATACCCTACATTCTATACCCTACACGCTATACCCTACACTCTATACCCTACACTCTATACCCTACAATCTATACCCTACACTCTACACTTTATACCCTACACTCTATACCCTACACTCTATACCCTACATTCTATACCCTACACGCTATACCCTACACTCTATACCCTACACTCTATACCCTACACTCTATACCCTACACTCTACACCCTACACTCTATACCCTACACCCTATACCCTACATTCTATACCCTACACTCTACACCCTACACTCTATACCCTACAGTCTATACCCTACACTCTATACCCTACACTATATACCCTACACTCTACACTCTATACCCTACACTCTACACTCTATACCCTACACTCTATCCCCTACACTCTATACCATACACTCTACACTCTATACCCTACACTCTATACCCTACACTCTACACCCTACACTATATACCCTACACTCTACACTCTATACCCTACACTCTATACCCTACACTCTATACCATACACTCTATACCATACACTCTGTCCCCTACACTCTATATAATACACTTTACACTCTATACCCTACTTTCTATACCCTACACTCTACACACTATACCCTACACTCTATACCCTACACTCTATACCCTACACTCTACACTTTATACCCTACACTCTATACCCTACACTCCATACCCTACACTCTACACTCTATACCCTACCCCTCTATTCCATACACTCTATACCCTACACTCTATACCCTATACTCTACACTATATACCCTACACTCTGCACTTTACACTCTATACCCTACACTCTATACTCTATACCCTACACTCTATACCGTACATTCTACACTCTATACCCTACACTCTATACCCTACACTGTAATCCCTACACTCTACACTCTATACCCTACACTCTATACCCTACACTCTATACCCTACACTCTACACCCTACACTCTATACCCTACACTCTATACCCTACACTCTATACCCTACACTCTACACTCTATACCCTACACTCTATACCATACACTCTACACTCTATTCCCTACACTCTATACCATACCCTCTATACCCTACACTCTATACCCTACACTCTACACTCTATACCATACCCTCTATACCCTACACTCTATACCCTACACTCTACACTCTATACCCTACACTCTACACTTTACACTCTATACCCTACACTCTATTCCATACACTCTATACCCTACACTCTATACCCTACACTCTACACTCTATACCCTACAATCTACACTTTACACTCTATACCCTACACTCTATACCCTACACTCTATACTCTATACCCTACACTCTATACCGTACATTCTACACTCTATACCCTACACTCTATACCCTACACTCTATACTCTATACCCTACACTCTATACCGTACATTCTACACTCTATACCCTACACTCTATACCCTACACTCTAATCCCTACACTCTACACTCTATACCCTACACTCTATACCCTACACTCTATACTCTACACTCTACACTCTATACCCTACACTCTATACCCTACACTCTATACCCTACACTCTATACCCTACACTCTACACTCTATACCCTACGCTCTATACCATACACTCTATACCCTACACTCTACACTCTATTCCCTACACTCTATACCATACACTCTATACCCTACACTCAATACCCTACACTATACACTCTATACCCTACACTCTACACTCTATAACATACACTCTATACCTTACACCCTATACCCTACACTCTATACCCTACAATCTATACCCTACACTCTATACCCTACACTCTATACCCTACTCTCTATACTCTACACTCTACACTCTATACCCTACACTCTATACCATACACTCTATACCATACACTCTATACCCTACAGTCTATACCCTACACTCTACACTCTATACCATACACTCTATACCCTACACTCTATACCCTACACTCTACACTCTATACCCTACAATCTATACCCTACACTCTATACCCTACACTCTATACCCTATACTCTACACTTTATACCCTACACTCTATACCCTACACTCTATACCCTACACTCTATACCCTACACTCTATACCCTACACTCTATACCCTACACTCTACACTCTATACCCTACACTCTATACCCTACACTCTATACCCTACACTCTACACTTTATACCCTACACTCTATACCCTACACTCTATACCCTCCACTCTCTACCCTACACTCTACACTCTACACCATACACTCTACACTTTACACTCTATACCCTACACTCTATACCCTACACTCTACACTTTATACCTTACACTCTATACCCTACACTCTATACCCTACATTCTATACCCTACACGCTATACCCTACACTCTATACCCTACACTCTATACCCTACAATCTATACCCTACACTCTACACTTTATACCCTACACTCTATACCCTACACTCTATACCCTACATTCTATACCCTACACGCTATACCCTACACTCTATACCCTACACTCTATACCCTACACTCTATACCCTACACTCTACACCCTACACTCTATACCCTACACCCTATACCCTACATTCTATACCCTACACTCTACACCCTACACTCTATACCCTACAGTCTATACCCTACACTCTATACCCTACACTATATACCCTACACTCTACACTCTATACCCTACACTCTACACTCTATACCCTACACTCTATCCCCTACACTCTATACCATACACTCTACACTCTATACCCTACACTCTATACCCTACACTCTACACCCTACACTATATACCCTACACTCTACACTCTATACCCTACACTCTCTACCCTACACTCTATACCATACACTCTATACCATACACTCTGTCCCCTACACTCTATACCATACACTTTACACTCTATACCCTACTTTCTATACCCTACACTCTACACTCTATACCCTACACTCTATACCCTACAGTCTACACTCTATACCCTACACTCTATACCCTACATTCTATACCCTACACGCTATACCCTACATTCTATACCCTACACCCTATACCCTACACTCTATACCCTACACTCTACACCCTACACTCTATACCCTACACTCTATACCCTACACTCTATACTCTACACACTATACCCTACACTCTACACCCTACACTCTATACCCTACACTCTATACCCTACACTCTACACTCTATACCCTACAATCTATACCCTACACTCTATACCCTACACTCTATACCCTACACTCTACACTTTATACCCTACACTCTATACCCTACACTCTATACCCTACACTCTATACCCTACACTCTACACTTTATACCCTACACTCTATACCCTACACTCTATACCCTACACTCTATACCCTACACACTATACCCTACACTCTACACTCTATACCCTACACTCTATACCCTACACTCTATACCCTACACTCTACACTTTATAACCTACACTCTATACCCTACATTCTATACCCTCCACTCTATACCCTACACTCTACACTCTACACCCTACACTCTACACTTTACACTCTATACCCTACACTCTATACCCTACACTCTACACTCTATACCCTACACTCTATACCCTACACTCTATACCCTACATTCTATACCCTACACGCCATACCCTACACTCTATACCCTACACTCTACACTCTATACCCTACACTCTACATTCTATACCCTACACTCTATACCCTACATTCTATACCCTACACGCTATACCCTACATTCTATACCCTACACCCTATACCCTACACTCTATACCCTACACTCTACACCCTACACTCTATACCCTACACTCTATACCCTACACTCTATACCCTACACACTATACCCTACACTCTACACCCTACACTCTATACCCTACACTCTATACCCTACACTCTACACTCTATACCCTACAATCTATACCCTACACTCTATACCCTACACTCTATACCCTACACTCTACACTTTATACCCTACACTCTATACCCTACACTCTATACCCTACACTCTATACCCTACACTCTATACCCTACACTCTACACTTTATACCCTACACTCTATACCCTACACTCTATACCCTACACTCTATACCCTACACACTATACCCTACACTCTACACTCTATACCCTACACTCTATACCCTACACTCTATACCCTACACTCTACACTTTATAACCTACACTCTATACCCTACATTCTATACCCTCCACTCTATACCCTACACTCTACACTCTACACCCTACACTCTACACTTTACACTCTATACCCTACACTCTATACCCTACACTCTACACTCTATACCCTACACTCTATACCCTACACTCTATACCCTACATTCTATACCCTACACGCCATACCCTACACTCTATACCCTACACTCTATACCCTACACTCTATACCCTACACTCTACACCCTACACTCTATACCCTACACTCTATACCCTACATTCTATGCCCTACACTCTACACCCTACACTCTATACCCTACACTCTATACCCTACACTCTACACTTTATACCCTACACTCTACACTCTATACCCTACACTCTATCCCCTACACTCTATACCATACACTCTACACTCTATACCCTACACTCTATACCCTACACTCTACACCCTACACTATATACCCTACACTCTTTACAATACACTCTCTACCCTACACTCTATACCATACACTCTATACCATACACTCTGTCCCCTACACTCTATACCATACACTTTACACTCTATACCGTACTTTCTATACCCTACACTCTACACTCTATACCCTACACTCTATACCCTACACTCTACACTCTATACCCTATACTCTACACTCTATACCCTACACTCTATACCCTACATTCTATACCCTACACGCTATACCCTACACTCTATACCCTACACTCTATACCCTACACTCTATACCCTACACTCTACACCCTACACCCTATACCCTACACTCTATACCCTACACTCTACACCCTATACTCTATACCCTACACTCTATACCCTACACTCTATACTCTACACTCTATACCCTACACTCTACACTCTATACCCTACACTCTACACTCTATGCCCTACACTCTATACCCTACAATCTATACCATACACTCTATACCATACACTCTATCCCCTACACTCTATACCATACACTCTACACTCTATACCCTACACTCTATACCCTACACTCTACACCCTACACTATATACCCTACACTCTACACTCTATACCCTACAATCTCTACCCTACACTCTATACCATACACTCTATACCATACACTCTGTCCCCTACACTCTATACCATACACTTTACACTCTATACCCTACTTTCTATACCCTATACTCTACACTCTATACCCTACACTCTATACCCTACACTCTACACTCTATACCCTACACTCTACACTCTATACCCTACACTCTACACCCTACACTCTATCCCATACACTCTATACCCTACACTCTACACTCTATACCCTACACTCTATCCCCTACACTCTATACCATACACTCTACACTCTATACCCTACACTCTATACCCTACACTCTACACCCTACACTATATACCCTACACTCTACACTCTATACCCTACACTCTCTACCCTACACTCTATACCATACACTCTATACCATACACTCTGTCCCCTACACTCTATACCATACACTTTACACTCTATACCCTACTTTCTATACCCTACACTCTACACTCTATACCCTACACTCTATACCCTACACTCTACACTCTATACCCTACACTCTACACTCTATACCCTACACTCTATACCCTACATTCTATACCCTACACGCTATACCCTACACTCTATACCCTACACTTTATACCCTACACTCTATACCCTACACTCTACACCCTACACCCTATACCCTACACTCTATACCCTACACTCTACACCCTATACTCTATACCCTACACTCTATACCCTACACTCTACACTCTATACCCTACACTCTACACCCTACACTCTATACCCTACAATCTATACCATACACTCTATACCATACACTCTATCCCCTACACTCTATACCATACACTCTACACTCTATACCCTACACTCTATACCCTACACTCTACACCTTACACTATATACCCTACACTCTACACTCTATACCCTACAATCTCTACCCTACACTCTATACCATACACTCTATACCATACACTCTGTCACCTACACTCTATACCATACACTTTACACTCTATACCCTACTTTCTATACCCTATACTCTACACTCTATACCCTACACTCTATACCCTACACTCTACACTCTATACCCTACACTCTACACTCTATACCCTACACTCTACACCCTACACTCTATCCCATACACTCTATACCCTACACTCTACACTCTATACCCTACACTCTATACCCTACGCTCTATACCCTACACCCTACACTCTATACCCTACACTCTCTACCCTACACTCTACACTTTATACCCTACACTCTATTCCATACACTCTATACCCTACACTCTATACCCTACACTCTACACTCTATACCCTACACTCTACACTCTATACCCTACACTCTATACCCTACACTCTATACCATACACTCTATACCCTACACTCTATACCCTACACTCTATACCCTACACTCTACACTCTACACCATACACTCTATACCCTACACTCTACACTCTATACCCTACACTCTATACCCTACAATCTATACCATACACTCTATACCATACACTCTATCCCCTACACTCTATACCATACACTCTACACTCTATACCCTACACTCTATACCCTACACTCTACACCCTACACTATATACCCTACACTCTACACTCTATACCCTACAATCTCTACCCTACACTCTATACCATACACTCTATACCATACACTCTGTCCCCTACAATCTATACCATACACTTTACACTCTATACCCTACACTCTATACCCTACACTCTACACTCTATACCCTACACTCTACACTCTATACCCTACACTCTACACCCTACACTCTATACCATACACTCTATACCCTACACTCTACACTCTATACCCTACACTCTATACCCTACGCTCTATACCCTACACCCTACACTCTATACCCTACACTCTATACCCTACACTCTACACTTTATACCCTACACTCTATTCCATACACTCTATACCCTACACTCTATACCCTACACTCTACACTCTATACCCTACACTCTACACTCTATAACCTACACTCTATACCCTACACTCTATACCATACACTCTATACCCTACACTCTATACCCTACACTCTTTACCCTACACTCTACACTCTACACCATACACTCTATACCCTACCCTCTATACCCTACACTCTATACCCTACACTCTATCCCCTACACTCTACACCCTTCACTTTATACCTTACACTCTATACCCTACACTCTATACCCTAAACCCTAGGCTCTATACCTCACACTCTATACCCTTCACTCTATACCCTACACTCTATACCCTACACTCTATACCCTACACTCTACACCCTACACTTTATAGCTTACACTCTATACCATACACTCTATACCATACACTCTACACTCTATACCCTACACTCTATACCCTACACTCTATACCCTACACTCTATACCCTACACTCTACACCCTACACTCTATAGCTTACACTCTATACCCTACACTCTATACCCTAAACTCTATACCATACACTCTATACCCTACACTCTATACTATACACTCTATACCCTACACTCTACACCATACACTCTATACCCTACCCTCTATACCTTACACTCTATACCATACACTCTACACAGTATACCCTACACTCTATACCCTACACTCTACACTCTATACCCTACACTCTATACCATACACTCTATACCCTACACTCTACACTTTATACCCTACACTCTATACCCTACACTCTATACCCTACATTCTATACCCTACACGCTATACCCTACACTCTATACCCTACACTCTATACCCTACACTCTATACCCTACACTCTACACTTTATACCCTACACTCTATACCCTACACTCTATACCCTACATTCTATACCCTACATTCTATACCCTACACGCTATACCCTACACGCTATACCCTACACTCTATACCCTACACTCTATACCCTACACTCTATACCCTACTCTCTACACTCTATACCCTACACTCTACACTCTATACCCTACACTCTATCCCCTACACTCTATACCATACACTCTACACTCTATACCCTACACTCTATACCCTACACTCTACACCCTACACTATATACCCTACACTCTACACTCTATACCCTACACTCTCTACCCTACACTCTATACCATACACTCTATACCATACACTCTGTCCCCTACACTCTATACCATACACTTTACACTCTATACCCTACTTTCTATACCCTACACTCTACACTCTATACCCTACACTCTATACCCTACACTCTACACTCTATACCCTACACTCTACACTCTATACCCTACACTCTATACCCTACATTCTATACCCTACACGCTATACCCTACACTCTATACCCTACACTCTATACCCTACACTCTATACCCTACACTCTACACCCTACACTCTATACCCTACACCCTATACCCTACACTCTATACCCTACACTCTACACCCTACACTCTATACCCTACACTCTATACCCTACACTCTATACCCTACACACTATACCCTACACTCTACACCCTACACTCTATACCCTACACTCTATACCCTACACTCTACACTCTATACCCTACAATCTATACCCTACACTCTATACCCTACACTCTATACCCTACACTCTACACTTTATACCCTACACTCTATACCCTACACTCTATACCCTACACTCTATGCCCTACACTCTACACTTTATACCCTACACTCTATACCCTACACTCTATACCCTACACTCTATACCCTACACTCTATACCCTACACTCTACACTCTATACCCTACACTATACCCTACACTCTATACCCTACACTCTACACTTTATACCCTACACTCTATACCCTACATTCTATACCCTCCACTCTATACCCTACACTCTACACTCTACACCCTACACTCTACACTTTACACTCTATACCCTACACTCTATACCCTACACTCTACACTCTATACCCTACACTCTATACCCTACACTCTATACCCTACATTCTATACCCTACACGCCATACCCTACACTCTATACCCTACACTCTATACCCTACACTCTATACCCTACACTCTACACCCTACACTCTATACCCTACACTCTATACCCTACATTCTATGCCCTACACTCTACACCCTACACTCTATACCCTACACTCTATACCCTACACTCTATACCCTACACTCTACACTCTATACCCTACACTCTATCCCCTACACTCTATACCATACACTCTACACTCTATACCCTACACTCTATACCCTACACTCTACACCCTACACTATATACCCTACACTCTACACTCTATACCCTACACTCTCTACCCTACACTCTATACCATACACTCTATACCATACACTCTGTCCCCTACACTCTATACCATACACTTTACACTCTATACCCTACTTTCTATACCCTACACTCTACACTCTATACCCTACACTCTATACCCTACACTCTACACTCTATACCCTACGCTCTACACTCTATACCCTACACTCTATACCCTACATTCTATACCCTACACGCTATACCCTACACTCTATACCCTACACTCTATACCCTACACTCTACACCCTACACCCTATACCCTACACTCTATACCCTACACTCTACACCCTATACTCTATACCCTACACTCTATACCCTACACTCTATACCCTACACTCTATACCCTACACTCTACACTCTATACCCTACACTCTACACTCTATACCCTACACTCTATACCCTACAATCTATACCATACACTCTATACCATACACTCTATCCCCTACACTCTATACCATACACTCTACACTCTATACCCTACACTCTATACCCTACACTCTACACCCTACACTATATACCCTACACTCTACACTCTATACCCTACAATCTCTACCCTACACTCTATACCATACACTCTATACCATACACTCTGTCCCCTACACTCTATACCATACACTTTACACTCTATACCCTACTTTCTATACCCTATACTCTATACCCTACACTCTATACCCTACACTCTACACTTTATACCCTACACTCTATTCCATACACTCTATACCCTACACTCTATACCCTACACTCTACACTCTATACCCTACACTCTACACTCTATACCCTACACTCTATACCCTACACTCTATACCATACACTCTATACCCTACACTCTATACCCTACACTCTATACCCTACACTCTACACTCTACACCATACACTCTATACCCTACCCTCTATACCCTACACTCTATACCCTACACTCTATCCCCTACACTCTACACCCTTCACTTTATACCTTACACTCTATACCCTACACTCTATACCCTAAACCCTACGCTCTATACCTCACACTCTATACCCTTCACTCTATAACCTACACTCTATACCCTACACTCTATAACCTACACTCTACAACCTACACTTTATAGCTTACACTCTATACCCTACACTCTATACCATACACTCTACACTCTATACCCTACACTCTATACCCTACACTCTATACCCTACACTCTATACCCTACACTCTACACCCTACACTCTATAGCTTACACTCTATACCCTACACTCTATACCCTAAACTCTATACCATACACTCTATACCCTACACTCTATACCCTACACTCTATACCCTACACTCTACACCATACACTCTATACCCTACCCTCTATACCTTACACTCTATACCCTACACTCTACACAGTATACCCTACACTCTATACCCTACACTCTACACTCTATACCCTACACTCTATACCATACACTCTATACCCTACACTCTATACCCTACACTCTACACTCTATACCCTACACTCTATACCCTACACTCTATACCCTACACTCTACACTTTATACCCTACACTCTATACCCTACACTCTGTACCCTACACTCTATACCCTACACTCTATTCCCTACACTCTATATTCTACACTCTACACACTATACCCTACACTCTATACCCTACACTCTATACCCTACACTCTATACCCTACACTCTATACCCTACACTCTACACTTTATACCCTACACTCTATACCCTACACTCTATACCCTACACTCTATACCCTACACTCTATACCCTACACTCTACACTCTATACCCTACACTCTATACCCTACACTCTATACCCTACACTCTACACTTTATACCCTACACTCTATACCCTACACTCTATACCCTCCACTCTATACCCTACACTCTACACTCTACACCCTACACTCTACACTTTACACTCTATACCCTACACTCCATACCCTACACTCTACACTTTATACCCTACACTCTATACCCTACACTCTATACCCTACACTCTATACCCTACACGCTATACCGTACACTCTATACCCTACACTCTATACCCTACACTCTATACCCTACACTCTACACCCTACACTCTATACCCTACACCCTATACCCTACACTCTATACCCTACACTCTACACCCTACACTCTATACCCTACACTCTATACCCTACACTCTATACCCTACACTCTACACTCTATACCCTACACTCTACACTCTATACCCTACACTCTATACCCTACAATCTATACCATACACTCTATACCAAACACTCTATACCATACACTCTATCCCCTACAGTCTATACCATACACTGTACACTCTATACCCTACACTCTATACCCTACACTCTACACCCTACACTATATACCCTACACTCTACACTCTATACCCTACACTCTCTACCCTACACTCTATACCATACACTCTATACCATACACTCTGTCCCCTACACTCTATACCCTACACTCTATACCCTACACTCTATACCCTACACTCTACACTCTATACCCTACACTCTATACCCTACACTCTACACTCTATACCCTACACTCTATTCCATACACTCTATACCCTACACTTTATACGCTAAACTCTACACTCTATACCCTACACTCTACACTTTACACTCTATACCCTACACTCTATACTCTATACCCTACACTCTATACCGTACATTCTACACTCTATACCCTACACTCTATACCCTACACTCTAATCCCTACACTCTACACTCTATACCCTACACTCTGTACCCTACACTCTATACGCTACACTCTACACCCTACACTCTATACCCTACACTCTATACCCTACACTCTATACCCTACACTCTACACTCTATACCCTACACTCTATACCATACACTCTACACTCTATTCCCTACACTCTATACCATACACTCTATACCCTACACTCTATACCGTACACTATACACTCTATACCCTACACTCTACACTCTATACCATACACTCTATACCCTACACTCTATACCATACACTCTACACTCTATACCCTACAATCTATACCCTACACTCTATACCCTACACTCTATACCCTACACTCTATACCCTACACTCTACACTCTATACCCTACACTCTATACCATACACTCTATACCCTACACTCTATACCATACACTCTACACCATACACTCTATACCATACACTCTATACCCCACACTCTACACTCTATACCCTACACTCTATACCCTACACTCTATACTATACACTCTAAACCCTACACTCTATACCCTACACTATACACTCTATACCCTACACTCTACACCATACACTCTATACCCTACACTCTATACTCTACGCTATACACTCTATACCCTACAATCTATACCTTACACTCTATACCCTACACTCTATACCCTACACTCTATACCCTACACTCTACACTCTATAACCTACACTCTATACCATACACTCTATATCCTACACTCTATACCCTACACTCTATACCCTACACTCTACACTCTGTACCCTACACTCTATACCATACACTCTATACCCTACACTCTATACCCTACACTCTATACCCTACACTCTACACTCTATACCCTACACTCTATACCTTACACTCTATACCCTACACTCTATACCCTACACTCTACACTCTAAACTGTATACCATACACTCTATACCCTACACTCTACACCCTACACTCTATACCATACACTCTATACCCTACACTCTACACTCTATACCCTACACACTATACCCTACACTCTATACCCTACACCCTACGCTCTATACCCTACACTCTATACCCTACACTCTACACTCTATACCCTACACTCTATTCCATAGACTCTATACCCTACACTCTATACCCTACACTCTATACCCTACACTCTACACCCTACACTTTATAGCTTACATTTTATACCCTACACTCTATACCCTACACTCTACACTCTATACCCTACACTCTATACCCTACACTCTATACCCAACACTCTATACCCTACACTCTATACCCTACACTCTACACCCTACACTTTATAGCTTACACTCTATACCCTACACTCTATACCCTAAACTCTATACCATACACTCTATACCCTACACTCTAAACCCTACACTCTATACCCTACACTCTACAACATACACTCTATACCCTACCCTCTATACCTTACACTCTATACCCTACACTCTACACAGTATACCCTACACTCTATACCCTACACTCTACACTCTATACCCTACACTCTATACCATACACTCTATACCCTACACTCTATACCCTACACTCTACACTCTATACCCTACACTCTATACCCTACACTCTATACCCTACACTCTATACCCTACACTCTATACCCTACACTCTATACCCTACACTCTACACTCTATACCCTACACTCTATACCCTACACTCTATACCCTACACTCTATACCCTACACTCTACACTTTATACCCTACACTCTATACCCTACACTCTATACCCTACACTCTACACTCTATACCCTACACTCTATACCCTACACTCTATACCCTACACTCTACACTTTATACCCTACACTCTACACTTTACACTCTATACTCTACACTCTATACCCTACACTCTACACTTTATACCCTACACTCTATACCCTACACTCTATACCCTACACTCTATACCCTACACGCTATACCCTACACTCTATATCCTACACTCTATACCCTACACTTTATACCCTACACTCTACACCCTACACTCTATACCCTACACCCTATACCCTACACTCTATACACTACACTCTACACCCTACACTCTATACCCTACACTCTATACCCTACACTCTATACCCTACACTCTACACTCTATACCCGACACTCTACACTCTATACCCTACACTCTATACCCTACAATCTATACCATACACTCTATACCATACACTCTATACCATACACTCTATCCCCTACACTCTATACCATACACTCTACACTCTATACCCTACACTCTATACCCTACACTCTACACCCTACACTATATACCCTACACTTTACACTCTATACCCTACACTCTCTACCCTACACTCTATACCATACACTCTATACCATACACTCTGTCCCCTACACTCTCTACCATACACTTTACACTCTATACCCTACTTTCTATACCCTACACTCTACACTCTATACCCTACACTCTGTACCCTACACTCTACACTCTATACCCTACACTCTACACTCTATACTCTACACTCTACACCCTACACTCTATACCATACACTCTATACCCTACACTCTACACTCTATACCCTACACTCTATACCCTACACACTACGCTCTATACCCTACACTTTATACCCTACACTCTACACTCTATACCCTACACTCTATTCCATACACTCTATACCCTACACTCTACACCCTACACTCTACACTCTATACCCTACACTCTACACTTTACACTCTATACCCTACACTCTATGCTCTATACCCTACACTCTATACCGTACATTCTACACTCTATACCCTACACTCTATACCCTACACTCTAATCCCTACACTCTACACTCTATACCCTACACTCTATACCCTACACTCTATACCCTACACTCTACACCCTACACTCTATACCCTAAACTCTATACCCTACACTCTATACCCTACACTCTACACTCTATACCCTACACTCTATACCATACACTCTACAATCTATTCCCTACACTCTATACCATACACTCTATACCCTACACTCTATACCCTACACTATACACTGTATACCCTACACTCTACACTCTATACCATACACTCTATACCCTACACTCTATACCCTACACTCTACACTCTATACCCTACAATCTTTACCCTACACTCTATACCCTACACTCTATACCCTACACTCTATACCCTACACTCTACACTCTATACCCTACACTCTATACCATACACTCTATACCCTACACTCTATACCATACACTCTACACCATACACTCTATACCATACACTCTATACCATACACTCTATACCCCACACTCTATACCCTACACTCTATACCATACACTCTATACCATACACTCTATACCCTACACTCTATACCCTACACTCTACACTTTATACCCTACACTCTATACCCTACACTCTATACCCTACACTCTACACTCTATACCCTACACTCTATACCCTACACTCTATACCCTACACTCTACACTTTATACCCTACACTCTACACTTTACACTCTATACTCTACACTCTATACCCTACACTCTACACTTTATACCCTACACTCTATACCCTACACTCTATACCCTACACTCTATACCCTACACGCTATACCCTACACTCTATACCCTACACTCTATACCCTACACTCTATACCCTACACTCTACACCCTACACTCTATACCCTACACCCTATACCCTACACTCTATACCCTACACTCTACACCCTACACTCTATACCCTACACTCTATACCCTACACTCTATACCCTACACTCTACACTCTATACCCTACACTCTACACTCTATACCCTACACTCTATACCCTACAATCTATACCATACACTCTATACCATACACTCTATACCATACACTCTATCCCCTACACTCTATACCATACACTCTACACTCTATACCCTACACTCTATACCCTACACTCTACACCCTACACTATATACCCTACACTTTACACTCTATACCCTACACTCTCTACCCTACACTCTATACCATACACTCCATACCATACACTCTGTCCCCTACACTCTATACCATACACTTTACACTCTATACCCTACTTTCTATACCCTACACTCTACACTCTATACCCTACACTCTGTACCCTACACTCTACACTCTATACCCTACACTCTACACTCTATACTCTACACTCTACACCCTACACTCTATACCATACACTCTATACCCTACACTCTACACTCTATACCCTACACTCTATACCCTACACTCTATACCCTACACACTACGCTCTATACCCTACACTTTATACCCTACACTCTACACTCTATACCCTACACTCTATTCCATACACTCTATACCCTACACTCTATACCCTACACTCTACACTCTATACCCTACACTCTACACTTTACACTCTATACCCTACACTCTATGCTCTATACCCTACACTCTATACCGTACATTCTACACTCTATACCCTACACTCTATACCCTACACTCTAATCCCTACACTCTACACTCTATACCCTACACTCTATACCCTACACTCTATACCCTACACTCTACACTCTATACCCTACACTCTATACCATACACTCTACAATCTATACCATATACTATACAATCTACACTCTATACCAATTCACTCTATACCCTACACTCTACACCCTACACTCTATACCCTACACTCTATACCCTACACTCTATACCCTACACTCTACACTCTATACCCTACACTCTATACCATACACTCTACAATCTATTCCCTACACTCTATACCATACACTCTATACCCTACACTCTATACCCTACACTATACACTGTATACCCTACACTCTACACTCTATACCATACACTCTATACCCTACACTCTATACCCTACACTCTACACTCTATACCCTACAATCTTTACCCTACACTCTATACCCTACACTCTATACCCTACACTCTATACCCTACACTCTACACTCTATACCCTACACTCTATACCATACACTCTATACCCTACACTCTATACCATACACTCTACACCATACACTCTATACCATACACTCTATACCATACATTCTATACCCCACACTCTATACCCTACACTCTATACCCTACACTCTATACTATACACTCTATACCCTAAACTCTATACCCTACACTATACACTCTATACCCTACACTCTACACCATACACTCTATACCCTACACTCTATACTCTACGCTATACACTCTATACCCTACAATGTATACCTTACACTCTATACCCTACACTCTATACCCTACACTCTATACCCTACACTCTACACTCTATAACCTACACTCTATACCATACACTCTATATCCTACACTCTATACCCTACACTCTATACCCTACACTCTACACTCTATACCCTACACTCTATACCATACACTCTATACCCTACACTCTATACCCTACACTCTATACCCTACACTCTACACTCTATACCCTACACTCTATACCATACACTCTATACCCTACACTCTATACCCTACACTCTACACTCTAAACTGTATACCATACACTCTATACCCTACACTCTACACCCTACACTCTATACCATACACTCTATACCCTACACTCTACACTCTATACCCTACACTCTATACCCTACACTATATACCCTACACCCTACGCTCTATACCCTACACTCTATACCTTACACTCTACACTCTATACCCTACACTCTATTCCATACACTCTATACCCTACACTCTATACCCTACACTCTACACTCTATACCCTACACTCTACACTTTACACTCTATACCCTACACTCTATACCCTACACTCTATACTCTATACCCTACACTCTATACCGGACATTCTACACTCTATACCCTACACTCTATACCCTACATTCTAATCCCTACACTCTACACTCTATACCCTACACTCTATACCCCACACTCTATACCCTACACTCTACAATCTATACCCTACACTCTATACCCTAAACTCTATACCCTACACTCTATACCCTACACTCTACACTCTATACCCTACACTCTATACCATACACTCTATACCCTACACTCTACACTCTTTTCCCTACACTCTATACCATACACTCTATACCCTACACTCAATACCCTACACTATACACTCTATACCCTACACTCTACACTCTATAACATACACTCTATACCTTACACCCTATACCCTACACTCTACACTCTATACCCTACAATCTATACCCTACACTCTATACCCTACACTCTATACCCCACTCTCTATACCCTACACTCTACACTCTATACCCTACACTCTGTACCATACACTCTATACCATACACTCTATACCCTACAGTCTATACCCTACACTCTACACTCTATACCATACATACAATACCCTACACTCTATACCCTACACTCTACACTCTATACCCTACAATCTATACCCTACACTCTATACCCTACTCTATACCCTACACTCTACACTCTATACCCTACACTCTATAACATACACTCTATACACTACACTCTATACCTTGCACTCTATACCCTACACTCTGCAGTCTACAATCTATACCCTACACGCTACACTCTATACCCTACACTCTATAACAAACACTCTATACCCTACACTATATACCATACACTCTATACCATACACTCTATACCGTACACTCTATACCCTACACTCTACACTCTATACTCTACACTCTATACCCTACACTCTATACCCTACACTGTATACCCTACACTCTACACTCTATACCCTACACTCTACACTCTATGCTCTACACTTTATACCCTACACTCTATACCCTACACTCTATACCCTACACTCTACACTCTATACCCTACACTCTATACCCTACACTCTATACCCTACACTCTACACTTTATACCCTACACTCTACACTTTACACTCTATACTCTACACTCTATACCCTACACTCTACACTTTATACCCTACACTCTATACCCTACACTCTATACCCTACACTCTATACCCTACACGCTATACCCTACACTCTATACCCTACACTCTATACCCTACACTCTATACCCTACACTCTACACCCTACACTCTATACCCTACACCCTATACCCTACACTCTATACCCTACACTCTACACCCTACACTCTATACCCTACACTCTATACCCTACACTCTATACCCTACACTCTACACTCTATACCCTACACTCTACACTCTATACCCTACACTCTATACCCTACAATCTATACCATACACTCTATACCATACACTCTATACCATACACTCTATCCCCTACACTCTATACCATACACTCTACACTCTATACCCTACACTCTATACCCTACACTCTACACCCTACACTATATACCCTACACTTTACACTCTATACCCTACACTCTCTACCCTACACTCTATACCATACACTCCATACCATACACTCTGTCCCCTACACTCTATACCATACACTTTACACTCTATACCCTACTTTCTATACCCTACACTCTACACTCTATACCCTACACTCTGTACCCTACACTCTACACTCTATACCCTACACTCTACACTCTATACTCTACACTCTACACCCTACACTCTATACCATACACTCTATACCCTACACTCTACACTCTATACCCTACACTCTATACCCTACACTCTATACCCTACACACTACGCTCTATACCCTACACTTTATACCCTACACTCTACACTCTATACCCTACACTCTATTCCATACACTCTATACCCTACACTCTATACCCTACACTCTACACTCTATACCCTACACTCTACACTTTACACTCTATACCCTACACTCTATGCTCTATACCCTACACTCTATACCGTACATTCTACACTCTATACCCTACACTCTATACCCTACACTCTAATCCCTACACTCTACACTCTATACCCTACACTCTATACCCTACACTCTATACCCTACACTCTACACCCTACACTCTATACCCTACACTCTATACCCTACACTCTATACCCTACACTCTACACTCTATACCCTACACTCTATACCATACACTCTACAATCTATTCCCTACACTCTATACCATACACCCTATACCCTACACTCTATACCCTACACTATACACTGTATACCCTACACTCTACACTCTATACCATACACTCTATACCCTACACTCTATACCCTACACTCTACACTCTATACCCTACAATCTTTACCCTACACTCTATACCCTACACTCTATACCCTACACTCTATACCCTACACTCTACACTCTATACCCTACACTCTATACCATACACTCTATACCCTACACTCTATACCATACACTCTACACCATACACTCTATACCATACACTCTATACCATACATTCTATACCCCACACTCTATACCCTACACTCTATACCCTACACTCTATACTATACACTCTATACCCTAAACTCTATACCCTACACTATACACTCTATACCCTACACTCTACACCATACACTCTATACCCTACACTCTATACTCTACGCTATACACTCTATACCCTACAATGTATACCTTACACTCTATACCCTACACTCTATACCCTACACTCTATACCCTACACTCTACACTCTATAACCTACACTCTATACCATACACTCTATATCCTACACTCTATACCCTACACTCTATACCCTACACTCTACACTCTATACCCTACACTCTATACCATACACTCTATACCCTACACTCTATACCCTACACTCTATACCCTACACTCTACACTCTATACCCTACACTCTATACCATACACTCTATACCCTACACTCTATACCCTACACTCTACACTCTAAACTGTATACCATACACTCTATACCCTACACTCTACACCCTACACTCTATACCATACACTCTATACCCTACACTCTACACTCTATACCCTACACTCTATACCCTACACTATATACCCTACACCCTACGCTCTATACCCTACACTCTATACCTTACACTCTACACTCTATACCCTACACTCTATTCCATACACTCTATACCCTACACTCTATACCCTACACTCTACACTCTATACCCTACACTCTACACTTTACACTCTATACCCTACACTCTATACCCTACACTCTATACTCTATACCCTACACTCTATACCGGACATTCTACACTCTATACCCTACACTCTATACCCTACATTCTAATCCCTACACTCTACACTCTATACCCTACACTCTATACCCTACACTCTATACCCTACACTCTACAATCTATACCCTACACTCTATACCCTAAACTCTATACCCTACACTCTATACCCTACACTCTACACTCTATACCCTACACTCTATACCATACACTCTATACCCTACACTCTACACTCTTTTCCCTACACTCTATACCATACACTCTATACCCTACACTCAATACCCTACACTATACACTCTATACCCTACACTCTACACTCTATAACATAC
Organism: Ranitomeya imitator; assembly: GCF_032444005.1. Lineage (NCBI taxonomy): Eukaryota > Metazoa > Chordata > Amphibia > Anura > Dendrobatidae > Ranitomeya > Ranitomeya imitator. The sequence goes on along the minus strand of NW_027193777.1, from coordinate 5,795 downwards.
ACTCTATACCTTACACCCTATACCCTACACTCTACACTCTATACCCTACAATCTATACCCTACACTCTATACCCTACACTCTATACCCCACTCTCTATACCCTACACTCTACACTCTATACCCTACACTCTGTACCATACACTCTATACCATACACTCTATACCCTACAGTCTATACCCTACACTCTACACTCTATACCATACATACAATACCCTACACTCTATACCCTACACTCTACACTCTATACCCTACAATCTATACCCTACACTCTACACCATACACTCTATACCCTACACTCTATACTCTACGCTATACACTCTATACCCTACAATGTATACCTTACACTCTATACCCTACACTCTATACCCTACACTCTATACCCTACACTCTACACTCTATAACCTACACTCTATACCATACACTCTATATCCTACACTCTATACCCTACACTCTATACCCTACACTCTACACTCTATACCCTACACTCTATACCATACACTCTATACCCTACACTCTATACCCTACACTCTATACCCTACACTCTACACTCTATACCCTACACTCTATACCATACACTCTATACCCTACACTCTATACCCTACACTCTACACTCTAAACTGTATACCATACACTCTATACCCTACACTCTACACCCTACACTCTATACCATACACTCTATACCCTACACTCTACACTCTATACCCTACACTCTATACCCTACACTATATACCCTACACCCTACGCTCTATACCCTACACTCTATACCTTACACTCTACACTCTATACCCTACACTCTATTCCATACACTCTATACCCTACACTCTATACCCTACACTCTACACTCTATACCCTACACTCTACACTTTACACTCTATACCCTACACTCTATACCCTACACTCTATACTCTATACCCTACACTCTATACCGGACATTCTACACTCTATACCCTACACTCTATACCCTACATTCTAATCCCTACACTCTACACTCTATACCCTACACTCTATACCCTACACTCTATACCCTACACTCTACAATCTATACCCTACACTCTATACCCTAAACTCTATACCCTACACTCTATACCCTACACTCTACACTCTATACCCTACACTCTATACCATACACTCTATACCCTACACTCTACACTCTTTTCCCTACACTCTATACCATACACTCTATACCCTACACTCAATACCCTACACTATACACTCTATACCCTACACTCTACACTCTATAACATACACTCTATACCTTACACCCTATACCCTACACTCTACACTCTATACCCTACAATCTATACCCTACACTCTATACCCTACACTCTATACCCCACTCTCTATACCCTACACTCTACACTCTATACCCTACACTCTGTACCATACACTCTATACCATACACTCTATACCCTACAGTCTATACCCTACACTCTACACTCTATACCATACATACAATACCCTACACTCTATACCCTACACTCTACACTCTATACCCTACAATCTATACCCTACACTCTATACCCTACTCTATACCCTACACTCTACACTCTATACCCTACACTCTATAACATAGTATCTCCTATACTAATAGAGCCACATGCTCACCGGTTTGCCACATGATGTAGGCCTATGGACTGAACAAGAAACCACCAAAAATTTTAACCAGTCATCATTCTCACAACACTGAGGACCAGTCATTCGAAATGACTTCTCCATGCATTTTATGCATTGGTAAAAGCACTATGATGAAAAGTGTGATATGTTTTCAGGTATCTCCTATACTAATAGAGCCACATGCTCACCGGTTTGCCACATGATGTAGGCCTATGGACTGAACAAGAAACCACCAAAAATTTTAACCAGTCATCGTTCTCACAACACTGAGGACCAGTCATTCGAAATGACTTCTCCATGCATTTTATGCATTGGTAAAAGCACTATGATGAAAAGTGTGATATGTTTTCAGGTATCTCCTATACTAATAGAGCCACATGCTCACCGGTTTGCCACATGATGTAGGCCTATGGACTGAACAAGAAACCACCAAAAATTTTAACCAGTCATCGTTCTCACAACACTGAGGACCAGTCATTCGAAATGACTTCTCCATGCATTTTATGCATTGGTAAAAGCACTATGATGAAAAGTGTGATATGTTTTCAGGTATCTCCTATACTAATAGAGCCACATGCTCACCGGTTTGCCACATGATGTAGGCCTATGGACTGAACAAGAAACCACCAAAAATTTTAACCAGTCATCGTTCTCACAACACTGAGGACCAGTCATTCGAAATGACTTCTCCATGCATTTTATGCATTGGTAAAAGCACTATGATGAAAAGTGTGATATGTTTTCAGGTATCTCCTATACTAATAGAGCCACATGCTCACCGGTTTGCCACATGATGTAGGCCTATGGACTGAACAAGAAACCACCAAAAATTTTAACCAGTCATCGTTCTCACAACACTGAGGACCAGTCATTCGAAATGACTTCTCCATGCATTTTATGCATTGGTAAAAGCACTATGATGAAAAGTGTGATATGTTTTCAGGTATCTCCTATACTAATAGAGCCACATGCTCACCGGTTTGCCACATGATGTAGGCCTATGGACTGAACAAGAAACCACCAAAAATTTTAACCAGTCATCGTTCTCACAACACTGAGGACCAGTAATTCGAAATGACTTCTGCATGCATTTTATGCATTGGTAAAAGCACTATGATGAAAAGTGTGATATGTTTTCAGGTATCTCCTATACTAATAGAGCCACATGCTCACCGGTTTGCCACATGATGTAGGCCTATGGACTGAACAAGAAACCACCAAAAATTTTAACCAGTCATCGTTCTCACAACACTGAGGACCAGTCATTCGAAATGACTTCTCCATGCATTTTATGCATTGGTAAAAGCACTATGATGAAAAGTGTGATATGTTTTCAGGTATCTCCTATACTAATAGAGCCACATGCTCACCGGTTTGCCACATGATGTAGGCCTATGGACTGAACAAGAAACCACCAAAAATTTTAACCAGTCATCGTTCTCACAACACTGAGGACCAGTCATTCGAAATGACTTCTCCATGCATTTTATGCATTGGTAAAAGCACTATGATGAAAAGTGTGATATGTTTTCAGGTATCTCCTATACTAATAGAGCCACATGCTCACCGGTTTGCCACATGATGTAGGCCTATGGACTGAACAAGAAACCACCAAAAATTTTAACCAGTCATCGTTCTCACAACACTGAGGACCAGTCATTCGAAATGACTTCTCCATGCATTTTATGCATTGGTAAAAGCACTATGATGAAAAGTGTGATATGTTTTCAGGTATCTCCTATACTAATAGAGCCACATGCTCACCGGTTTGCCACATGATGTAGGCCTATGGACTGAACAAGAAACCACCAAAAATTTTAACCAGTCATCGTTCTCACAACACTGAGGACCAGTCATTCGAAATGACTTCTCCATGCATTTTATGCATTGGTAAAAGCACTATGATGAAAAGTGTGATATGTTTTCAGGTATCTCCTATACTAATAGAGCCACATGCTCACCGGTTTGCCACATGATGTAGGCCTATGGACTGAACAAGAAACCACCAAAAATTTTAACCAGTCATCGTTCTCACAACACTGAGGACCAGTCATTCGAAATGACTTCTCCATGCATTTTATGCATTGGTAAAAGCACTATGATGAAAAGTGTGATATGTTTTCAGGTATCTCCTATACTAATAGAGCCACATGCTCACCGGTTTGCCACATGATGTAGGCCTATGGACTGAACAAGAAACCACCAAAAATTTTAACCAGTCATCGTTCTCACAACACTGAGGACCAGTCATTCGAAATGACTTCTCCATGCATTTTATGCATTGGTAAAAGCACTATGATGAAAAGTGTGATATGTTTTCAGGTATCTCCTATACTAATAGAGCCACATGCTCACCGGTTTGCCACATGATGTAGGCCTATGGACTGAACAAGAAACCACCAAAAATTTTAACCAGTCATCGTTCTCACAACACTGAGGACCAGTCATTCGAAATGACTTCTCCATGCATTTTATGCATTGGTAAAAGCACTATGATGAAAAGTGTGATATGTTTTCAGGTATCTCCTATACTAATAGAGCCACATGCTCACCGGTTTGCCACATGATGTAGGCCTATGGACTGAACAAGAAACCACCAAAAATTTTAACCAGTCATCGTTCTCACAACACTGAGGACCAGTCATTCGAAATGACTTCTCCATGCATTTTATGCATTGGTAAAAGCACTATGATGAAAAGTGTGATATGTTTTCAGGTATCTCCTATACTAATAGAGCCACATGCTCACCGGTTTGCCACATGATGTAGGCCTATGGACTGAACAAGAAACCACCAAAAATTTTAACCAGTCATCGTTCTCACAACACTGAGGACCAGTCATTCGAAATGACTTCTCCATGCATTTTATGCATTGGTAAAAGCACTATGATGAAAAGTGTGATATGTTTTCAGGTATCTCCTATACTAATAGAGCCACATGCTCACCGGTTTGCCACATGATGTAGGCCTATGGACTGAACAAGAAACCACCAAAAATTTTAACCAGTCATCGTTCTCACAACACTGAGGACCAGTCATTCGAAATGACTTCTCCATGCATTTTATGCATTGGTAAAAGCACTATGATGAAAAGTGTGATATGTTTTCAGGTATCTCCTATACTAATAGAGCCACATGCTCACCGGTTTGCCACATGATGTAGGCCTATGGACTGAACAAGAAACCACCAAAAATTTTAACCAGTCATCGTTCTCACAACACTGAGGACCAGTAATTCGAAATGACTTCTGCATGCATTTTATGCATTGGTAAAAGCACTATGATGAAAAGTGTGATATGTTTTCAGGTATCTCCTATACTAATAGAGCCACATGCTCACCGGTTTGCCACATGATGTAGGCCTATGGACTGAACAAGAAACCACCAAAAATTTTAACCAGTCATCGTTCTCACAACACTGAGGACCAGTCATTCGAAATGACTTCTCCATGCATTTTATGCATTGGTAAAAGCACTATGATGAAAAGTGTGATATGTTTTCAGGTATCTCCTATACTAATAGAGCCACATGCTCACCGGTTTGCCACATGATGTAGGCCTATGGACTGAACAAGAAACCACCAAAAATTTTAACCAGTCATCGTTCTCACAACACTGAGGACCAGTCATTCGAAATGACTTCTCCATGCATTTTATGCATTGGTAAAAGCACTATGATGAAAAGTGTGATATGTTTTCAGGTATCTCCTATACTAATAGAGCCACATCCTCACCGGTTTGCCACATGATGTAGGCCTATGGACTGAACAAGAAACCACCAAAAATTTTAACCTGTCATCGTTCTCGCAACACTGAGGACCAGTCATTCGAAATGACTTCTCCATGCATTTTATGCATTGGTAAAAGCACTATGATGAAAAGTGTGATATGTTTTCAGGTATCTCCTATACTAATAGAGCCACATGCTCACCGGTTTGCCACATGATGTAGGCCTATGGACTGAACAAGAAACCACCAAAAATTTTAACCAGTCATCGTTCTCACAACACTGAGGACCAGTCATTCGAAATGACTTCTCCATGCATTTTATGCATTGGTAAAAGCACTATGATGAAAAGTGTGATATGTTTTCAGGTATCTCCTATACTAATAGAGCCACATGCTCACCGGTTTGCCACATGATGTAGGCCTATGGACTGAACAAGAAACCACCAAAAATT